>NW_016806688.1:1445553-1568897 GCF_001698545.2 Rhinopithecus bieti
TTCCTTGAGCTGCTGTGAGCTCCACCCAGTTCGAGCTTCCCAGCGGCTTTGTTTACCTACTTAAGCCTCAGCAATGGCGGGCGCCCCTCCCCCAGCCTCGCTGCTGCCTTTTGGCAAGATAGCCGCAGACTGCTGTGTTATCAGTTAGGGAGGCTTCCTGGGCGTGGGACCCTTCCGGCCAGGTGTGGGATATATTCTCCTGGTGTGCCTGTTTGCTTAAAGCACACTATTGGGGTGGGAGTTACCCGATTTTCCAGGTGTTGTGTGTCTCAGTTCCCCTGGCTAGGAAAACGGATTCCCTTCCCCCTTGCGCTTCCAGGTGAGGCGATGCCTCGCCCTGCTTCAGCTCTCGCTGGTCAGGCTGCAGCAGCTGACCAGCACCGATTGTCTGGCACTCCCTAGTGAGATGACCCCAGTACCTCAGTTGAAAATGCAGAAATCACCAGTCTTCTGTGTCGCTCGCGCTGGGAGTTGGAGACTGGAGCTATTCCTATTCGGCCATCTTGCTCCGCCCCTCGGGTCTCTTATTTTTAATTCAGTTTCATACCTATGCTTTCCATCAAGTTTTTCATTTGATAGAGGTCATGAGAGAAGTTTCTGAAATTGCTACTTGTAATATATTCTAAACTTAACTTTCTTCTTTCTGTCAAGAGTTCTGAATTGTCACTTTGTATCCATAAGTCAGGAATACTTTCTATCATTAAAGCCAGAAAGGAAATCTCAGCTTTATTTTAGCTGTAGGTGGTGGAGATCTGAAGCTATTTTATTTTTTCCTCTATCCCTTTGCCACATTCCAGCTGTGATATAGATAACTTGGCACCAGGCTTGAGTACTAATTTGAAATATGGTTCCCTACTTTAAAAAAAGTCCCAAATTATTTTTACTTAAACTTTCAACTGTCGTTTAGTAAATATTTGTTGAATAAGTAAATGAATGGTTGGTGTCTAATAAATATTATTAATTCAGAATATCAAATATCAAAAAGATATTTTGTCTTTTTTGAGATCTTATAATTTCCTCTCTATACACGTTGATGTACACATTTCAACCTAAGTTTAAAATGTCATTTTAGTTTTTTCTTCTTTTTTCTAACCTGTGAGTTATTCATTTCTGGAAACAGTATTACTGACATCATATCAATTTTTAAAACTTGAACGCATTTCTCATTCCTTCTGTCTTTCCATCATCTCAGCACCTATCCAGTGCCAGTGTGTCTGGGATTCTCAATTCACAATGTGTTTGTTCCTGTTTGGGAAGCTAAATTACAAACAATTCACATTTAGCAACAGATTTTAACTCTTTAACTGTCAATAAAGATTGAATTAATACACTTTTATTCATTCCTCCTCATTCTTCTTTACTTCCTTTCACCACCATGACCTCTACTGTAAAAGTGTAATCAATTTGAATATCCCCTATCCAAAATGCTTGGGATCAAAATGTTTAAACGTTTACATTTTAAATATTTGCATTTTACTTACTGGTGGAGCACACCTAATGTGAATATCTGAAATCAAAATGCTTCAATGAGCATGTTTTTTGATCATCATGTCAACTTTCAAAAAGTTTCCGATTTTGGAGCATTTCAGATTTCAAATTTTGTATTAGGGATACTTAACTTGTATTATTTTTACAGGTTATTTGCACACTTTGAAAAGTCCCCCTTTCCCCTTAATGATTTCAGTTTTCCTTGTAAAGTCAACTACATAAGGTTATTTCTAACTGGATTCATTCTGTTCAGACTATATACTTGATTTATTACAACTTTGTGTATTTTGGTTATTTTGGTACATGATCAATCTTGACGTAAGGTAAATATGGATTTACCAGCAAGATAGAAAGTGAAGGCATCAGAATTCTATCCCATCCTTTTTATTGAGTGTATAGAATTCACATATCTTTTCTCAGATTTAAGTGTCTTATTGAAAAGGCTTTTTTACATCTTCTAGGTAGAGATGGTGCTACAGCTTGAGTGTGTCCCCTAAATTCATGGTTTGGAAGCTTGATTTTCAATGTAACAGTATTGGGAGGTGGGGACTAACAAGAGGTGATTGTGTCAGGAGGGTGGAGTCCTCATGAGTGGATTAATATTGTCACTGAAGTAGTGGGTTAGTTATAAAAAGAGTAGGTTGTTATAAAAGAGATCCGCCCATGCTTTTCTTTTGCATGCTCACTTCCACTTTCAGCCCTTCCACCATGGATGACCCTTGCTAGATGCTCTTGGACTTCCCAACCTTCAAAACCATGAGCCAAAGAAATGTCTGTTCTTTATAAACTATCCTGTCTTGGGTATTCTGTTACAGAACAGAAAACAGACTAAAACAAAACATTTGGTATCTACAAGTGGGTTGTTACTCTAACAAATACCTGAGAATGTTAAGTGGCTTTGGAACTGGATAACGGGTAGAGGATGAAAGAATTTGGAGGAACAAGCTAGAAAACACCCATACTGCAGTGAATAAAGTGTTAAAGGCAATTCTGGTGAGGGTTCAGAATACACTAGAACTAGAGAGAGCCTGAATCTACTTATAGATGATTTAAGTGGTTATGACCAGAATGCTGGTAGAACTATTATGGACAGTAAAGGTCTTTCTGATGAAGTCTCAGACAGAAATGAGGAACAAGGTGTTAGAAACTACATTAAAGGCCATCTTGTTATAAAGTAACAAAGAACTTGGCTGAATAGTGTCTGTGTCCTAAGACTTCGTGAAATACAGAACTTAAGAGCTGGAATACGATGAGCTAGACTATCTAGTAGAAAAGATACCAGATCAGCCAAGCACTCTGGCTGCTGCATCGTTACTTTTGACCACATACAGTGACGTGCAAGAGAAAAAAATAACATAAAGGCAAAATTTTAATTAAAAAAGAAGCAGAACAGAAAAGTGTGGAAAACTTTTGTATGACCAAGTGACCTTCTGTTAAAGAGATTAATATGGGTAGAAGGAAGTCAGGGGCTATTTGTAAAGACAAGGAGAGAAAGATCCTGAAGGCATTTCTAAGATCTTCCAGGCTGCCCTCCTATTATAGGCTCAGACCTCTAAGAGGGTAGAATCCTTTTGGGAAATGCATCTAGGAAGACCTTCAAAAGCTTACTGGCCAGGGATATCTCAAGACTTTGCTCCCCACATTCTGATAAAGCACTCTTTGGCTGTTCTAGCTGCATCTCAAGCAGGCTTAGATGTGGCTCAACCTGCTGCTCAAGAAGATACAAACTGTAAACCCTGGCAGTGTTCATATGATACTAATTCTGTAGGCATAGCTTTCTCCATCTGGATTGCAAATAATGTTGCAGATAGCCTGGGGGCCTAGGCAGAGACATGCCACGGGGCAAAGCAGACACAAGGAGTCCCCAACTAGGGCAATGCCCAGAGGTTCTGTAGCGTCAGCACCACTGCCAAAACCACAGAACTGTAGGGCCACCACCATGCAACTCTAACTGATGAGAGCTACTGAGTGGACTGAGCCCAGTGAAGCCTTAGGGTGAGACTGTCTGAGGTTTTGGGTACCCAATCCCCAACTCCTCAATGTGTCCAGGATGTGGGACATGGAATCAAAAGAGATTATTCTTCAGCTTTAAGATTTAATGTTGTTTTCCCTGCTGCATTTCAGACTTACTTGGTAATGAATTATCCCTCTTTTCTGGCCCCTTTCTCCCTTTTGGAATGGAAATGTGTGTCCTGTGCCTGTCTCAGTATTGTATTTTGGAAGTAGATAACTTGTTTTGATTCTATACGCTCACAGCTGTAGAGTCCTTGCTTCAAGGTGAATCATGCTTTCAGTTTCACCTATATCTGATTTGAATGAGTCGTTAGACTTTTGAGTTGAAACTGAATGAGTTCAGATTTGAGGGCTATTGGGATGGAATGAATGTATTTTGCATTATGAGAAGGACATAAATTTTGGGTGCTGGGAAGTATTCTATTTTTATGTGTCTCACAAATCCATGTGTTGGAAACTTAATCCCCAATGCAACAATGCTCAGAGTTGAGGCCTAATAGGAGGTAACTGGGTCATGAGAGTAGAGCCTTCATGAAGATTAATGTCATCTCTAAGGGAGTAGGTTAATTACAGAGAGAGAGGGTTGTTTTGAAAGGGAGCCAGCTCCTTGTGCTTTCTCTTTAGCATGCTCACTTCCTGCTTCTGCCTTCTGCCATGGGATGACTCTCACCAGAGGCCTAGGTCATGCTCTTGGATTTCCCAACCTCCAAAACTATAAGTGAAATAAACTTCTATTCTTTATAAATGACCCAGTTTTGTGTATTCTGTTATAGCAAGAGAAAACAGACTGAGAGAGGTAGATAGCTTATGGGATATCCCCCCCTCTCCACTATCCTATATAATTACACTATCCTGACTTCTGGCCTTGTGTAATTCTCTCTCCTTGAAGAACTTGGCTCTGACTCATAAAATAAATAAACATTGAAGGGATGTCATGTCTGTGATTAGATTATGAGAGGTTGTAATTTTTATCTTGCTGGAGTATCCTCTCCTTTGGTGACTTTGATAAAGCCAGGTGCCATATTTTGAGCTGCCCCAACGGAGAGGCCCACATAGCAAAGAACTAATCACAGCCTCCAGCTAACAGCCATCAAGGAACTGAATGTGACTGAAAGCACATGTGCTCAAAAGTGAATCCTTCCATGGTTGAGCTTTCAGATGAAATGTCAGCCCTGGCTGACGCTTTGCAACTTTGTGAGAGACCCCAAAGAAGAGAACACATATAAACCATATCTGTACTCCTGACTTGTAGAAACTGTGGTATAATGAATACATAATTTTAAGCTGTTAAATCTATGATAGTTTATTACACAGCAATAGACAACTAATAAAGATGGCTACTTTTTCTTTTGTGGTTTTATGGCATTTCTGTACATAATTTCTTTTTTTTTTTTTTATTTTTTTTTTTTTTTTTGAGACGGATCCTTGCTCTGTCACCCGGGCTGGAGTGGCAGTTGGCGGAATCTCCTCACTGCAAGCTCTGCTCCGAGTTTACGCCATTCTCCTGCCTCAGCCTCCCGAGTAGCTGGGACTACAGGCGCCTGCTACCTCGCCCAGCTAGTTTTGTTTCCTTTTTTTTTGTATTTTTTAGTAGAGACGGGGTTTCACCATGTTAGCCAGGATGGTCTCGATCTCCTGACCTCGTGATCTGCCCGTCTCGGCCTCCCAAAGTGCTGGGATTACAGGCTTGAGCCACCGCGCCCGGCCTTCTGTACATATTTCTATCATACCACTTATCATATCCTATTCTCCATTATGTAGATGACTCCAAGTTTAAATGTTTAAGATAAACCTATTTCTTGTGCTTTATAAGTAAATCAATGTCCTATGAGTGCCTCAAGCTGACCATGTCTAAAAATTAACTCATCTCCAACTGTTTCTTCTATTATATTTTCTCTATCAGATAGTAGTAGCAATGTCTGCCCAGCAATTCAAGCCAAAAACATATGAATTGTCCTTAGTTCCTTTCCTTTTTCTATGGTCCTTCTAAGCAGCAATCAAATATAATACTCCTTTGTTTAAAACCTTTCCATACTTTTGCTGTACTGCTCTTATAATAAAGTTAAAACTCCATATTACAGCCTGTAAGACTTGGGTGATCTGACCTCAGATTTAAATTGCTTATTTATCTCTAACCACCACCTTCCACCTCTCACCTCAGTGGTTTTCCTCTGTGTTAGCCCATTTTTGCATTGCCATAAAAATTACCTGAGACTGGGTAATTTATGAAGAAAAGAGGTTTAATTGGCTCACAGTTCTGCAGGTTGTACAGGAAGCATGGTGACAGCATCTGCTCAGCTTCTGTGGAGGCCTCAGGGAGCTTTTACTCCTGGTGGAAGGTGAAGCAGGATCACTCATGTCACATGTCTAGAGTAACAGCAAGAGAGAGTTGGTGGGAGAGGGGAAGGTGCCACACACTTAAACAGCCAGATCTCATGAGAACTCAGTTGCTATTGTGAGGGCAGCACCAGGCCATGAGGGATCTGCCCCCAGGTCCCAAACATCTCCCACCAGTCCCCATCTCCAACCCTGAGATTGTATTTCATCATGAGATCTAGAGGGGCCATCCAAACTATATCATCCTCCAACTAGTCATACTAAACTTCTTTCAAATTCTGGAACTTGTCATGCTTTCTTTCTTTATTGTGACTCCCTCTATTATTCTATTCTTTGTCCCTGCTTGGCCCTTTTCACAACCCCTTTGCTGTATTCATTTCCACTCATTACGCTGATCTCAGTTTAAACTAACTTTGCCAAGGAAGCCTATTTTAGCAATCTCAAGTTGTGTGCCTACCCAGCAAACCTGGGTTGCCTGACTACTCAACCTCTTGTCTATGTTAAGACTTCCTCCATCAGACAACATCCCCCAAACACTTGTATTTCTCCCATCCTAGCACTTATTCCATTGTTTAGAAATGTCTATTTAATTTTATCTCTCATTACACTGCAAACTCCACAAAAGCAGGAACTATGTTGGAATTTTTTGGCAGTGAATCCCTTATAGCTAGAAGAATGTTCAGTTTTAATTTGTACTTCCTGTTCACTCTGGTGTTGAGCATCTTTTCATGTGCTTATTAGCTATTTGTGCATTTTGTCTTGTGAAGTGTCTGTTCAAATTTTTTGTGCACTTTTAATTCAGGTGTTTGTCTTCTAATTGTTGAGTTTTAATATCTGTCTGTTTATCTATCTGTCTATCTATCTATCTATCCATCTATCTTCTATCTATCTGATATGAGTCCTTCATCTCCTATGCATATTGCAAATATTTCCCAGTCTGTGGCTGGCCTTATCATTTTCCTAATAGTCTCTTTCAAAAAGGATTTTAAAAATTTGATAAAATCTCATTTATTAATATTTTCTTTCATGATTTTCCTTTTGTGTCCTAGGAAATCTTTGCCTAACCCAAATTATGAAGATTTTATCCTTTGTTTTCTTATGGGTTCATCTTTTCTGTTTAGGTAAATTATCCATTTCACATTAATTTTCATTTTCTTTTCATACAGATTGCAGTGTTTTTCAGCAACACATGTCAAAAGACTTTTTTTCCCAATGAATTATTTTGTTATTTCTATAAAAAATCAGTTAACATAAAAAAATCTGTCAAATATGGATCTATTTCTGGACTTCAGGTTACAGAAATGACCAGAGCTCATGAGATCACCTACATGAGCAATTCAGCTAATATATAGAGAAGGAGACTCATTAGGAATGAATAGTAGACTTCAGACTTCAGCAGAAATTGAAAAGAGACACGGAAGAGTATTGCTTTATGACCTTGCAACTAGCCATCTTTTCTTCCTTTACTCTTATTGCCTACCTAGAGTAAATCTCTACTATGTAAGACAATAATTTTTTTTTTCTGGGACCTAATAGATAACTTCCAGGAAGACATAACTAGATTACTTAGAACATGCAATCTATGTAATAAAATAAGAGTGTGGTTCCTCTGTTACATTTTCTCTGGATGACAGGTAAAAGTTGGGACAGGTGCATATTACGATTTTTGCTTTCACAGTCTGTTTCTTGGCCCTGCTGAAGTCTCCAATTAGATGCATATAGCTGTCATTACATTAGAAAATTTTCATTCAAGCACTCTAGATAAGTATACATGAAATTGTCATAAGAAAAACCATAATCAGGGTAATTCACATTCATAGTAACTCCTAAAGCTGAGAGGGAATGTATATCAAGAATAATAATACAAGACTAATTGATCTACATGGATAAAAGGGATAAAATGGATCCATATTTACACCTACATTGGTTTCACATCATATGCTATTTGAATTCACAGCTCACTTTAAAATGTCTTTGAAAGGTGCTATTTGTTCAATGAATACATTTAAAAATAGTGCTAGAGCTTTGTCTGAACCCTGCAGCCCCCTAGCAGATTCCAGAGAAGATAGGAGAATTCTCAGCATTTTACCATACTATGAAAGTTCTTATTTCATTTGTCAAAAATAAGCCCTATATTTTCAAACAAATATCGCCCTTCTACAAGACACTGCTGTCAGGGATCCTCATGTTGTGTTAGATAAAAGCGTCTTTATGTCTTGGCACTGTCTTCTGTATTAACCATTTCTATAAGCCATTACTAATAGCAGTTCAAAATGCACTTCCTGAAATCCAGCGTGCATTGTGTCATCCTGGGAGTCTAAATCACCGTATAGGTACATTTGAACACTACTTGCACATATAATGCAATGACAATTTTAATATCTGAATCATTGTGTCCTTGTACTTCTTATGCTTCTGTATTACATTTAACATTTTTTGTTTGCATCACTTTTGTGGCCATTACCTTGTTTTGAATCATCTTGTGGTTATTTGGAAGTTTTGTTTTTCTAAAAAATTCTTTAGTAAACTCCATAAATATAAATACTGCATTCTACTCATCTCTGTATCCTGCGAAGCTTTAATGAAGTACCATGAATTTGATTATATTTAATGTATATTTGTTGAGATTATATTTTTGCATAGATATCAATAAAGACCAGGACTAATTCCTTAGCTATATACAAATCATATCATCAACCTTTCATTCTAGTTACGTTGCCAGGAACACAATTAAGCTCATGAACTATCCAATTCTCAGTAATGAGAAGACAGGTTTGACAGTGTGGGATGATTAAAATGCTTAATGTTCAATTAGCCTTCTTGGATTAAGTCTAGTAAAGGAAAAGGTAGGTAATTTAAAGTTGTATTATGGAGAATATTATTTTACAAAAATCTTAAGAGGGCAATTTGAAAAGGACATTGATTGCTCTAAACTTAAAATATCCAAGGCATCATTTTGAAACTACAAAGACCAGATAAAAGGGTTATAAATATACTGAAAGTGAATGGTACAGACAAGAAAACTGAAAAATGCAACAAAATTCGATATGAAGAATTTATTTAATCTAGCAGAAATAGGAAAAGGTGGACAATATAAATGACTCTTAAATCTACAGTGACATCCATTATCATAAATTACCAACATGAGAAATGCTATAATACTAAATGTAATTTTCTTGAGTCATTACATTTCAAATACATATCACATAGCAAGTATATAAAAATATGGATGTATAAAATGTGAATGAATTTTTCACACTGTGAAGCAAAGGAACTTACACGTTTTTGTGAGGCATTATGACAATGAAATCAGTGATTGGCAGTAGTAGAGCTGGGGGCAGTGGGGGGAGGTTGTCAAGGAGAGGAGTGTATGTGTGTGTGTCCTTATACCCACCGTTAATTGAATGTACTTCCAGAACTTGGGAACCAGTTCTGAATATGAACTAGGTGAAATTTGTCATCATCAGAAATAACCTTTTTTAAGAGATGGCTTCTGAATATGCTGCTGCTAAGACAAGGGTAAACATTTTAGTGTGTTTTTTTTTTCAGAGTTTCAGTGTGAAACCAGGCCTTGGTGCATAAAAGTTGCATCCTATTTCATAGAACGTGTACTTTGGAAGGGACCTAGGTGGTCACTGAGTTCAACTAGCTACATAAACACACGAATTACTGAAAAGTGGGGTGATCTATCTGCAAATACTTAACACAATTTCATTCATCCTAAAAATCCACACTCTAATTTTAGACTCTTCTAAATGCTCTCCTGAGATAAAGTCTGAAATCTTACTCATTGGCTCTATTATGTCCAATAGAATCATAGACTTTAAAACTAATTTTGCACCTGCATTGATGCCTTTTAAGTATTTGAATTTTGTTCTCTCTAAAAAATTCTATTAATCTGGCTAAGGGTTTCCAACTCCTGGTGTGATACAATTTCTAGTTTCCACATGATCCTGGTTGATCTCAACCTGTTTCGTCTTTTTTGAAAGAATTCTCAATTGTCGGTTTCTTTATATTGTGATGACTTCTACTGCAATAGAAGAATGGGTAAAGTATAGGAAGAGCTTATTCGTGTAAGAAGACACATTAGTTTCCTATAAATATGCAAAATTTTAAATTTCCATAGTAATCAATTAAATGCTAATTAAAAGAAGATAACCTTGATTTGCATACATAAAGTCTGCAAGGTTGAAGAATCCCATCATTTTTGGCAAGGGTTCAGGGAAGCAGGCACCACTGTATGCTGATGCAATAAAAAAAAAATAATCAGAGAAATGCTCAAAAATTCATTAACAAAACTGTTTAGCATAAAAAGAAAAGTGACTGGGGAAGTCGTTAAATAGCTTAGGGCACAATGTAGCTACTGAATATTAGGATACTTTAATGACTTTGAGAAAATACTTGTAATTCCTTATTAAGAAGACACAGCAGGCTATAAAACAACATTATATGTATATTTTTATCAATAATATCTATAGAAAAATACTGAATGAACTCTGGGAAGTGCAATAATAGGTATCATACCTTTCTGTCTTCAATGTTTCTGACAATGAAAATATATTATCTGTCCAATCAGACATTGAATAAAAATAAGTTTTGCTGGGTGTAGTGGCTCATGTCTGTAATCCCAACACTTTGGGAGGGTGAGGCGGGTGTATCACTTGAGGACAGGAGTTCAAGAGCAGTCTGGCCAATGTGGCGAAACCCCATCTCTACAAAAAATACAAAACTTAGCTGGGCATGGTGGGGCACACCTGTAATTCCAGGTAGACAGGAGGCTGAGGCAGGAGAATTGCTTGATTCCGGGAGGCAGAGGTTGCAGTGAGCTGAGATTGCACCATTGCACTCCAGCCTGGGCCACAGAATGAGACTCCATCTCAAAAACGAAAACAAAAAACAAGTTTTAAAAACACTTCCAGAAGTTTTCTGGTCAGTCCTGAACCTTGCTGTTTTGTTCTTAGACTCTTTGTGTACGTATCAGGGTCACAGTGACCTTTTCATTGCTATAACTTCTATTACAGTGTTCTATACCTCCAAGTATTTTCCATGACTACTGTTATAAAGTCATGCTCCTGTATGTTCTGAACCCAAAAGCCTTTTTGTTTGGCTTTACATTTGTTCCTATCAAATTTCATTTGGTTTTATTGAGTCCACATGTCATGCTGTTGAAAGTTTTAATTTTTTTCTGTTGTTCCTTATTGAACAGCCAGGTACAGTTGTGCATATTTCACTGATACATTTACGTAACATTAGTGTCCTCATCCAACATTAATGCCCTTTTATTCATCAAAGATTGTGGAGTATTTCCCCCCACCCCTTTTTTTATTTTTATTTTTACTAGGACGGAAACTCATCATAACCAGCATCACCAAAAGATGTGTTGTCCAAACCATTTTAATTTGAAGGAAAACACCACTGACTGAGGCAGATCATTCCAAGTAAATCTGATTGTATATGTTCTACTTCTGGAGAAATTTAGACATTTGTAGGAAAAATATTTTGAAAGATTATTTAAGCAATTTTATAATCATGGAAAATGGCATATTTGAATAGTGTTATCAAATATAGAGCAAGAACTCTCAACAATGCATGGTGTAAGGTGCTGCTGGTGTACACTCTATGATTGTATTAGTCAAGACTTTTGCCCACGGACTTATGGATGGTGAGAACCACCACTCTGATTAAACTAAACAATTTATCCCTGTAAAGCACCACAGAATATTATTATCATCAATTACAACTCTTAGAAAGAGATCCAAACCTATATCATTTACCAACTAGACAGTAAAGTTTCTTGTCCTTAAAAGAAATTTCTCATTAATCTGAAAGAAGGTAAACATTGGCAGATTATCTTCTCTAATTATATTGCTTTTAGAGTCCCAGCTAGTCTCCCTCAATGGACAAACTAAGAAAATTTATATGCTAGCATGCAAAGTACTTTCCCCAAGATAGCAAATAGTTTCCTATTAGGTGAAAAAAACCCTCTAGGATGCAAAATTCTGTTAGTGTTAAGGGAAAAGGATTCCTAGATAGCCTAAAGAAATTGATGTCAAAGAGTAGAAAGTCTCGGGAAGTGAAGAAGAGTGAGGGAGAGAATGCACGTAAGGTCCTCTCTTTACAGAAATATGGCCTGTGATGTTGTGGTGTGTCTAGTCTCTTTAAGGCATATAAGTACCTTTATTAAGTTCGTATGTCAATGTTAACAATGAGAGAAATTCCTAAATTTACGATTCAAGAAATAGCAATTATATTTTCTGCAGTAAAAAATATCACAGTGCTGCAAAGACCTGAAGACCAAAGGACAGCTGAAAAAAAGGCGAATCTCTGTGACATCTTGCAAGGGAAATAGGCACAAAAACAAGGGGTTGATCAGAGGTGAGGGCGCATCTATCCTACTTTAACCACGGATCACTAAGACTTTAAAAGTCACATTACTTCTATTGTGGGTAGAGTTCAGTCACTTAAAAAGTGTTTCCTGTGTACCAGTTTCTCTCTTGCTTCCTTAAGCAAAAGAAACCATATTCTCTCTTCCTGGTATAATACAACCTAGAGCAATATATTGTTCCTTATTTTATTCTTGTTCTGGTGTGGGTACTAATATCCATATACAAAAATTTTTTTCTGAAGTGTTTCTAGTGCTTGAACAAGGATTATCAAAACAAACAACTCACCCATAGAGCTGCACAAAACTCAGTGTTTTCTTTTTCAGCTATTATGTCACCATGACTAAGAATATCTGGCAGAAACAGCTACATGTTTATCAGATTCTTTTCCTACACATTTAGACAGCATTGCGCATACCAAGCCACGTGACCAAGGCTGGCCAATAGAATGTGGGTGGAGTGATATACATCACTTCCAGACTTGCCCGTAAAACCTTCCAGCACAAGCTCCCTTTTGCTCTTTCCTTTTTAGCAGGCCAAACAGAGAGGACTCAAAGGACCTGGAGGAGGGCAAAGCCACATGATGGAAAGTGTCTTTGTATCTGAGTCACCCTTGGAAACAAGCCGGTTGGAGAGGAGCATCTATGTAGAATTTATGTTTGAGAGAGAAACAAATCTTATTCTCTTAAGCTACTGAAATTTGGGGGGTTACTGGTTACATTTATTAGCCTTCCCCAAATGGGTATGGACTCTGGGCCAAACTGCCTTGGTTCCAATCTCATTTCATCAAAAGCTGTGTGCGACCATGGGCAAGCTATTTAATCTTGCTAGTGCTTCAATTTCCTTATATGTGAGATGGTGATGGTAACATTATGTACCTCATAAAGTATTGGGGAAACTGAATGAGATATACAGCCCTTTAATAAGCCTGGCATATAAGTTTTTGGAAGTTATTATTTCTAAAGATGACTCTCATTCTGAGATCATTTCCAAATATGGATCTCTTATAGAGTTGGATAGATAATGATAAGCTGATTTGTTAAAAGAAAAATTATCCAAATTTGACATTCAACTGCAAGAGTGTTGAGTTTTGTGGAAAGAAAATAAGAGAAGAGCGGGGAGGAAAGTAAGGAATAGGGAAGGAAGGGAGGAAAGAAGGAAGACTTCTTTGTTTTATGAAGCTTATGTGCTAACTTAACTTTGTTAATATGTCTGGCATAGCAAAAAACGAAATATATGTCAGCATCAGATAGTTAAAATGGACAAAACAAATTCCAGAGGCAGACTAACATTTTATCTTGTTATTGTTTGTAGTAGTATCCTGGATATGTTTCTGCCTTGGATATCAAGTATATTAAAATCCCATACCCCTTTTCCTCTGGCTTTGTTAACATATCCTTACTTGTTCTGTTGTAAAACAAACTGAAATATGCCAAGAGCCCTTTGCCATTTTGTAAGCTTTATTCTAAGACACAATGCTTATAAATAAAGCACTATAATGTCATAAAAACTCTCAACAAATGTACAGCCATGCATTTACAGTTTCTTCTAAAAATAGATGAAGATTACAGGTTTTAACATGAATGAGAAACTACAGAAAAAAATCATGGGAACTCAGGAAAATGAGTGAAGCAAAAACTGTTCCGTATATAACAGAAATGGGTATTTACTCAGTAACAGTAACAACAAAGCTAAACACAAGGAAATTAGTACTTTGTAGATTAGGTAACAAAAAGCTATAAAATTGCCTCGTTTTGATCCCTTTGAAGTTTCTTAGAAACAGCTCTCACTACATAGGTAAATATGTGAACTTGGTAGTTGACTGTTTATTCGTCAAGATGTTCTTCACCTTCATGGAAGGAAATGAGCTTCTATTTTCTGAAGAGTCCAAGGTGTGAACAAAAAGAGACGTATCTGTGGAGAAAGAAGAGCTTTATCTACTCAAAAAAAAAAAAAAAAAAAAAAAAAAAAAAAAAAAAAAAAATTGTGCCTATTCTGAAAGGAGAACAAAAAAAGTAGTTAACTAAAAAAAAAAAGAAAAAAACTGAATGAGATTTTCTGCACTGTTACAATGCCCAAGGACAGTTCTGATTCGATGCCTTAGCAATTTACATGGAATTTTACTCTGGTGTTTTCTCTACAGTTCAGCAAAAACAAGCAACAGAACAATATACTATTTCTGAGCCACAGGAACCATTTTCAGAGGCCATTGTATGTAGTTTCAAAATTCTTCACTTCTAACAGTATCATATAAATGGACTGCAGAGAAAAAAAAATCCTTTTCAATGCTTTATGCAGACTAAGTCTTGCGGGACATTTGGGGCTTTCATTCACCTTCCAGAAGGGTATCTAGGCTCAAGTTCACATATAGCGCAGGGATGAGCATGAACCCAAAGGGTAGTGTTAGTGCTGATGGATAATTTCACTAACTTGAGCAGCAGGGTTGGTTTGAATATGAGGACACTTTAGCTCTGGGGAAATGTCAGCAACAGGGCCTGCCAGTTTCACCAGGCAACCTCCAACACTCAACCAGCTCTTGGTGTATCAATGGCTTGCTCATCCTCAATTACAAAGAGAAAGTAAGAAACTCACCTTTATGTTCTTTAAACAAGTCCTAGAATTTCGTGATAACAGAACATAGCCTAGCCTTACCAATAGCAACACACAGAGAGAACAGAGGGTGTAGACAATCAATGAGATATGTTCCTTCAATTATGAAAATATTTCTCCACTTCAGTGTGCTCATCCTGAGCAGAATTAACACAATTTGGAGCCCTTGGATTCCATGAATAGACTCTTTAGTAAAATCAGTTCGGCATTTTTTTTTCCCAGCTACTCTTCTGTCTAAAAAGTGTAGTGGAAAAATTACTAGAGAAGAAAACATGAGACAAGAATTTGAGTCTCAGTGCTGCCATTAGTCCAGTTTATTACTATAGGCAAATCACTCCACCTCTGTCTGTTTCCTCAGCTCCAAGGTGTAGGAGTTGAATTGACTGGTCTTTAAAATCTCTTTCAGCTCTAAAAGCCTACACTACTTACAAAGGCTAGCACTGGCTCCTTCAGTCACTAATCTATGTACACTATTAAAATGATGAGGTCTTGTCTTTTAAATATGTTGTTTTAAGAAAAAAGCATTTTTTCCCTCCTGGCCCCCAGACTGTAAATCCTTTGTTGTGCTAAGCCATGCAAACAACGGACACTGAATAACATAATTTATTGTTTGCATTTGACATGTCACATTAAAGGCTAGATGGGCCCATTGTTTTTGTTTTTTTTAAAAATCAGTCATCTGATTATATTTTCTTGCTTATTGAAATTAAACCAAGCTCATAATTAACGTCCAATTAACACTACCAGGTGAAGTACTTTAGTGCTGTCTCTTTTCTAAGTAACAGTCTTTCTCTTCTGCTGGCCTTCTACTTCTTGGAAGGTTAGCAGGTCCCCAATTCAGACTCTTGTTCCTACCTCAGCTGATTCATACCAAATCCTCCAAGAGCAATCTCCTTATATAAATTTCCTTTTTCACAGTGGTCACAGTTCTCTAGCTATATAATAAAAATCATGCAAATCTGGATTTTGCTTATGCTAAAGACCGGCTTATTTGAATAGGAGGACCAATGTTCATTTACTTCAGTGTGAATGAAGCTTGATGCAATGTTTTTCAATGTGACTTTAGCTAAGCCTGCAATCGGCAGAACCCACAATACAGATTGCTATACTTACAAGTCTGATTTGTGACAACTGTGGCATCTAATTGTGTTTTCTAGATTTAGCAGCTTCTCTAGCTTTATTCTTCTGGCCAGCTTTTGAATATGATTTTATGTACTCTTAGCAATCAGTCCATTTAATTTGGATTTTTGCTTTTTTCATCAGGATTCAAAATGTAACCCAACAAATTTCAGATGAAGTCTAAAATAGGGTTTTCTATGATTCACATACACCAGTGAAGAATATAGGATTATACATATGCCTTTATATATAGTTATAAGTATATAATGTATATATATATGTGTGTTCACACACACACAAATGGACTCTATGTGCATATATACAAACATTCCTCCAAATCCCAATTGCTTTTTCTTTGATAGCTTTGATAGCAATGTAAAAATCATATACTCTAAAAGGTTTCTTATTCACATTATCATCATAACAATGTAAATCATTACTACTTCTCACGTGGTTAAATTGGAAAAGATTCAAACATTCATTTGAAAACTTTTAAAAAATTACTTTGCTTTTTCATAGAATTATGCAGAATAGAAAATAATATTTAGTCTATTATTTTTATCTTGAATGTTTTCATGCCAATTTCAGAAAATTGTGACCCATTTTATAGTTCATTTTCCTAGAGCCACGGATAGTATTGAAATATTTTTATTTTTCACATATTAGTTTCTGGGATAAATACCCATCAGTGATAAGTAAGTTCAGTTAAATTTTTCAATGTTTAAATGTTGGATAGAATATCTTTCATTTCACCAGAATCTGTGGGAATTGATCAGAAATTTGCATGGCAAAATAGTCTCCTTGAATTGCTCCCTTACCAAGCTCTTCTCTATCAGTAAATCATAGATGAAAAATTTATTCTCAACATGGGAGAAATTAGACTTTGCATTTTCACTAGAATTAGAAAGATGGAACAAAGAAAACAGGAAATAAAAGCAGAGAAAATAAGTTGTGAGATTCTATCAAAATGCTGATTATACTGGAAATCATTCAACTGAGTTTCCAAATTGAGAAAACTTGTGCTTTTTTGTTTGTTTCCTGCTTGTAGAAAGAAAAAGACAAAGAAAACAACAATAAAAAATGTAGAGTAGCAGTTTAGATGCAAAAAGAAAGGAAAGAAAGAGGAGAGGAGAGAAAAAAAAGCCCCTTTCCACCCCTCCTAAGAAAACACTGGAGTCTACATATTCCACACACAACTTCCGCCATAGAGTGAAGGATACAATATGCTGCAAAAGTCTTCATCAGAGAAAGCTACAACCAGGCAGGAGAGCAAGCAAGTTTTCAAATGTTTCTTATCAGCAGGGGTTAAAACAAATAAGAGTTGGCCCTTCATTTATTAGAAAACTAAATAAATTAAGTTCATGTCCCAAGGCATTCTGATTAATCAAGGATTTCTTTTATTTTAAGGTGAAACAACAGGGGAAAACAGTCTGTATGGCAATTTTAACATTTGTCTCTATTTTTCTTTCAGTAGGCATTTCTATCTATCATTAGTTCAAAAAAACTTAACAATCATAGAATTAAAAATTGCATAAGGGAACAACAGAATAACAACTCCTTCCGAGGATAGAACTGGGGCTTAGTAATTTTTATGGGTGTGAATATTGAGGTATCAAAATGGCAGAAGACAGCAGGCAAAAGGCCTTTATCCAAGACGGCACATTTTAATGATAGCTCACCATAATACTTAGCACTAGTAAGTACCTACAAGTGCTTCTGAAGTGAAATGTATCATTACTTCCAGTCTCCAAAACATTCTGTAAGTTGAGCCTGGGTTTTGTCTTTTGAATCATTCTGCAAGGATGTTTTTGAACTCTCAGCTACTCTCTCAGCAAATCAATCCTTTAATATTTAATGAGCAATGAGTATATGAAAAATAGAATTGTCTCAACCCTGGGACAGGAAACTATATTTCTCTGCCTTCATTTCCTCCCGTTGTCCCTGCTTTTTCATCTTTCCCCTCCTAAATAGAATCACACGTATATATATGTGTACAGAAAAACTACTCAAAACTACTTATTTTCACAGGGGTCCTAGCGTATGGCCAAGACCATCCTTTGTGATACTTTTTGTGTAATCCTGATATAATGTATTTGGCACAGAGATCAACTGGTTACTAGTTTACATAAATTCTATTCTATACAAATATTAGCAAGTAGAGCAATCTGGAATATAACAGAACAATGACCAAATTACAGATCATCTGCTAAAGAGCTAGCAGAATACACAGACAATAGTCCAATGGGGTGTTCAGGGGCATCACATGGTATAACAGATGTTAAAGGACTGTAAATGACAAAGTACCTTGGACATTAAGGTTATTATTATTGTTGTTATTGTGGCATAACAGCTGACACACTATGGGAAAAATAAATTCCTACAAGGCAAAAGCTCTGGTCAGGTTTAATATAAGGAATCATTTCCTCTCCATGTCTAACAGTTGGCACTTGGCAATGAGAATGTAATGTTTAGAGAAACACATCTTGGGCCTATAAAATAGAAATTTGAATATACAAATATATATTATGAAGTATGATAGGATACAAATTGATGTAAAAATATGCTTTGCTTTCTGTGTTTCATGATTTTAAAAATCATACGGTTTTGTGTTGTTGGATGTTGAAGCAGAGTTAGTAAACCCTTTGGTTATGTTTTAGGAATATTTTCACAGTATATGTTACTACAGTGTTGAAGTTGGTATCTTACATATTAAGTAGTCTTCTGAAATATTTAAGACTCAACCAAAAACAACTAAAAATTAATATAGATCATTCTAATCACATGTTCAGTTATATTGTTGGTAGTAAGAATGGATGGTAAGAGTGGAAATTCATCAAGATTTGCTACTTAGCCCATTTTGATTTATGTGTTTGTGATAGTCAAGTAATCCTGAAGTGTAGGACGTCCATGAAATCTTCATTGTTAATTAGGCAATGGCCTGAGGCTTTAGCTGTAGGAAATACTGTAGAAAGATGGTATATTAGGAAGTGATATTTTCCCGTCCTTAGGCTAACTAGTAAGATACTTGCACCCTGATAGCAGTTCTTGGGTCAGTGTTTGAAAATCAATCATTCTTCAAGATGGCGGAGCTGCTGAGATTCAAGAAGCCATTGAGTCAATCACCTCGCCTCATGAGGCCAAACTCTTTTGGCTTTTGGAAGTTACTCACTGTTGAACAATTCTAGGCAGCTATCTCGAAGGATAATCTTCCCATTTCTTAGGTCACAGTTGTCATGTCACTGGCCTTCATCTCAATTCCAGTTAAATTATAAAGTGCGGTATGTGGTGTTGAACCTCCAGAAAGAACATCATGAGCACAACCATCCTCCATGAAATGCTGAGTTTAAATTACTAGCAGAGTCACCATCCACATCTGAGAGTGTACAGGAACTTGATAATCATTGTTGTTGTCTTTATCGTTACCATCATCTCCATTAGCATCATCAGCATCACAGTTGCAGTATGGGGATCACGTTAAGTGATGTGGCAAGATCAGAAAAACCATTATCAAGACAATGTCCAGTTTGGATGTGTAAATATTATCCTGTGCTTCTTGGCCCATTTAGCAAACACTTTCTTTTCAGTGATAAACCTATGACCCCCATATGGGGCATGTTCATGAAGAAAATATTCATCACACTCATCTCTTCCTTGTTCATAGTAATGGTAGGGGACTTTTCTATACCCTTCTGTCCTAGAAAAGAAAAAAAAAAAGAAAAGGAGAGAAAGATTGAGATGAAGAATGAAGCACTCATTTACAAGAATCCATTATGTGCCCAGTAAATGCATTTACTCACAAACCCATACATGATTCTTGTCCATGAACTCAGTTAAAAGCTATTATATGTATGAAAGCTTTTAGGAAGATGTACCAGGTTCTTAGTGGTTTAATAGATCAAAAAAAATTTATATATCATGCCAATTACATTCAAACATATGGCTATCCTTTGAAAAAAGAAATGGTGTGTAATGGAAGAAACTTTAGATAGCCTCTTGCAGAACTTGAAGAAACTGTGATTTTTCACAGTAAGATATTGGGTTCATCTGAGCTCCATTATGCTTATAGTTAGGGAAGAAATATTTGTCCATGATGATTGTGGCTGAGAGTTACCATTTTGACATTATGATTAAAACAGTCTGTGAATTATATTGTGCCAATTGTTGGTAGGGAAATAGATTTCATTATCCTGATGAAGCATGGAGGGTTTGTTTTATTATCTAATTAGAAACTATCCCACCAGCGAGGATATACTGTGGGTAAACACATTCATTTTAAATAAGGATCTGGCAGATTACTCACTTATTAGTGAAGTATAATTTCCAGGAATTCTTGTTAAGCTGTCAGTTTTTCTGAGGCTTCAGGACATTTTTTTGTTCATGATCAAATCTAACTAACCATTGAGTAGATAGCTATCCATCAAGCCATCAGAGCAGCAGAAATGACAAACTTGCTTTTGCAAATTAAACAACCACTAAACTTCTATATTTTCAAGCCACAAGTTCCTGCTATGCCACTGATTAAGGGAAAAGCGTTCCTCCTGAGACTTGACATTAGACTGGTAAATATTTTCTTTTATCACCCCTAGAAGTCACAACCTGATGCACTGACAATAAAATGTCATGTCAGCAAAGAACACTGGGAAATAATTGTTGCTTTATCTGTTTCTTAGATTTATGGTATTAAAATGAATTGTGATATTTTGACAAGATCTCAGAATTGGAGCTGCATAAAAATAATTTCCTGTGATCTTACTTGCAGTAGGTGTCATTTATCATCCCGTAGACGTGAATGCCATAACAGGCGTCCATGGCCAGAATGAAGGTAAACCACCCTGTGCTGAGATACGAGCCAGACTGGACTCTGAGGGAAATGAAAACAAACAATAACAAACAGGACAAAACACAGAACACACACACAGAACAATAAGGTGTGTGAGAAACAAGCAACATTTCATCAAAAACATAGCACTTGTTATCAGGAAAAAGCATTGAGAAACTTGACAATATGTCAAAGATGAACACTTATTTTGAATTATCTCTGAATAATTTATAGGAATGCTCTTGCTCTTACTACCTTAAGCCCCAAAGCTATGTTGTGTGGAAGAGAAGCCATATGGCAAATATCTGAAGTCAAATAATCTTGCTCCCTTCAGGTGAAAAATAATTTATTTAATTTTCCATAAGACACAAATTAGTGCTGTCTATCAGAGGAAAGGTTCTCTTAAAGTTGCTTGGAGCTTGGATGGGTACTGAATGATAATAGTGCTATCTTGCTTACCTGGACATATTACTACTTTCTTAAAGGCTGCTTGGGTTTCTAAGTATAACTTACATGCAGTGTATGTGATTAACTTGAAATGAAAGCATCTGAAAAGATTTCCTTAACTGCTTTCCAGGCGTTATAAGACAAGACTTTTCCTTTTTAAGACCTACATTACCAACTTCATTGTATTTCCATTGAACAAGCTACATGGTAATCATTGTTCTGGAGGCTGGGGATACAATAACGATCAAAACAACCAAAGCTTCTGTCTTTGTGAAGGCCAGTGGATTGGATTTGGAGGTAGCTATGTTATAAAAGTTGGCCAGGAAAGGCTTCTTTGATCATGGGAACAAAGATCTGAAAAAGACAGAGGGGAGGGTCAAGGAGGAAGAAGGCATGTGGACCACATGAGGAAAAGGCATTTCAGGAAGAGGGAAGGGCAAGAACAAAATCACAAATATGGAAGTATGGTTGGTATGTTCAAAGAAGATCTGGGAAATACAGGAACTGAGTGGGAGGGTGGGGATGTACTTAGATGCAGTGCTGATTGGGCATCTGCCAAGTTCCAAATGGTTCAAAGGAATGTTCAGTGAAAAGCTGGATCTCCCTATTTGTCTTTAGCCAATGTGACTCAACACATTCAAAACAGATGAATGCCCATCTCCTTAAAACTCTCTCCACAGGGGCATTTGAACTACCCCAATTTGTTTGACGGCTGTGTAGCAACACCTCTGAGAAAGATTAAATGGTCTACCTTCCATGTAGACTTCTTGGCCTACAGGAGCACAGCCAGTTCAAACTGACACTTAGATACTGATAACCGCTGTCTGGATTCAGCCCTCCAGCCAGTACTTGCCCAATATTGTTGATGCACACCCCAGCACCAAGCCATCAGTGTGCTATAATTAGGAGCCTTGAATCCTTTGCTGCTGCTGCTGCTGCTTCTTTTTAACAGGCACTACTTAGTGTCAAATTACTTACAACAGTGCCAGCATTTCAGGAAAAACACAAACTCACAGTGGGGGTAGATGATTGGATTTTTTAGCCTTTACTTGCATTGACTTTGGGTGATTCACAAGGAGACACAAACTCAGCCCATATACCTCCTCTCTGCATACTTGTCACTGAGTCTCAAATGTCACTGCTTAAGTAGCCATTCCTTCGTGTCTTCTGGCGTATGGAAAATATCCCAGAAACCAGATCACAGCGAGTTACGTGCACTTTCCTCTGTGATAGTAGCAGCAACATGGGGCAGCAATAGATGCAAAATGAGTGGGAAGACATATCTCAGGGAAGTGAGATAGATATACTAACGAACAACTTTGCCTTTTAGACAACTTAACCTGAAGTCAATCCTGCATTCTGGGGTCTGAGGAGGAGCAGCAATAATGGGAATTGTTTAAAGCACCATCTGCTTAAAAAGCCCTCATTTGAAAATGAGAAGAGATCAGAGGAGGCACGAGTCTTGACAAAATGCTCCCAAATTGAATCTAAACATTTTGCCTATGTACTGAATTTGTCTGGTTCTTATTCCTATGGAATTGTGTGTTTCTTTTTTCTCTTCTTTCTCATACTATTTTTTCTACCTTTCACTCCCTATCTTGTCTATTCTTCATTATTACGCTGACCAAGCACTCGTAGAGATCACTAAAAGTTACGGCATTTGTTTGTTTCTACATGATGAGGAAAAAAACAGGTCTCATGTATTTACTCATTTATTCACTTTTTCAACCAACATTTGTTGGGATCCTATCATATGCCACTGACTGTGCTAGGAGCCTGGTGATGAATATTTTCTTAAGAGTACATGGTCTAGTGAGGGAGGCACACATGTTAAACCAATTGATCACAATACAGTGCAACAAAGCACAGCCATGTGTTTCAGAGTCAACACAGAGTGCAGTCAGAATTGGAGTGAGGATATCTGGTCTGATATTACAGCTCTGCCACTACTCGAACATGAGGCTTTGGACACTTATTTAGCCTCTTTGGTCTTATTTTCCTTGTGTCTAATATGAGATAGTTGAACTAAGTCATAACCAAGGTTTCTTCTAATTTAAAAATCAAATGATTCTGTGATCATCACCCTCAACAGTCTGTAATTAAGTTTTAACCATTGTGCAGTACCATGCTCCATGCATATCGGATATTGTAATGAGCAAACACGTGAATTGGTCAGATCACATTTCGTGCTCCCTTGTGTGACAGACATGATACTAAATGTATGCGGTATATATAAAAAGATAAGCTGGGTATAAAGTTTTTACCTTGCAATGGTAGCGACAATGGTCACAAAACTTTTGTGGGGAGAACTCCTTTACACTGCCACTCATGGAAGGTGTTGCAATGGCTGACCAAGGCCAAGGCCATAACTGAACCATAGTGCTAAGGGTAAAGGTGAATTTCAGTGGGAAAAAAAAATCATAATTAGGAAAAATCATCCTCCCTCTGATGTGGTCCCTTCACAGATGTGTTAATTATCAAAGACAAAGATAATATATCTCCAGGAAAAAGAGGAAGATCCTCTTTGTGACATATGGACACTTATTCCGCAAAACAAGCTCTCCTGACTCATTCCAGTCCAGCCCACACAGTCATTTCTGAAGGTTCAACAGTAAGCTTTCAGAACAGAGCCCTCAAAGAATAAAGAAGATGCAATGGTCATAGTGGCTTCTCTATATATCTATGTTCTCTTTACCACAGGAAAAGAGGATCAAGAATTTCAGGTTTTGGCATCTGGTCAAAGATCTTTCCTTCTTACCACCTAATAAGGAAACTTTACCACATTTCTGATCCTTGATTCCTTTAGGACCTAACCTGGTTTGTTTTATTTCTGTGTAGACAGGCCATGCTAATTAGCTCAATAGCTCTTAAACAAGATGTGTTGCATTTGATTCAGATGGGGGAGGCTCATACTGCCCAAGTGCCCTGTCCTACAAATAGCACTTAATTAGACAGTTGCAGTTCCTTTCCCTGATGCCTCTGATATATTTGGGATATTAAATGGCATGGGGTTTCCTACCCACAGTACAAGCTAGGGCTAGCAAAGTGGTTTTTTTCTCTAACTATTTGAAGTCAATGTCCATACAGTGATGCTTGCAGTGGAATAATGACAACTTCTGGATGAATCCAGGAATTCTTTCAAATAAATTCCTAGTAATCTGGGTCCCTAGAGGAACTCACTGGCCTGATGACAATGGCTCTGGAATGTCTTGTAGCTGCACCATTTCCAAACTCGACTGGGTTGCTGTGTGAACATACTAGAAATGAGAAGTTATAAATTACACCCAACTAGACCTTTAAGTTTCAATGAAAACTACAACAAAAAGACTTCGCCTGATGTATGTGAAATTGTTTATGATTTTCAGCTTGGAAAGACTTAGTGATAACTATCAAATACCTTAAAGTGATAACTATCAAATGCCTTAAAAATTCTTAAAGGGTATCCTCTGGGGCAAAGTTCTGTCTCGTAATTTGTCACTCAAGCATGCAGCACTAACTATGTATGAGCTGGCCATCAACCATAGCATATTTTTTTACCTTCCACATTTAGGGATCAATAAAAACAATTATTCTCATCCACAAATAAACAATCAAGATTCCCACAGGGATGATAAGACAATTTAAGCCCTTAATTCAGTGCAATAGGAAAGCTTAAATTAATGCAGCAGAATAATGAGCCATGCAGGGGAAAATAAAGGCAAGAGTGTGAAGAGGAAACCATCAATCCTTTGATTTTACTGGTCAGGCTCTGCATCCCGCTGCTCCTTGGTAATCAAGATACTTATAACTTGGAAACTACTTAAATTTACTGGCACATCTCTTGGGAAAATGATGCTGTCAAGACCTTGATGTAGCACATGCTTGAAGACATATCGTTTAAGATATGATCTTTCATCTAGTTTATTTCAATAAAATATAAGCTACTTTACCCTTGATGTTTACTCCTATTCCTTCATGTCAAAAGGCCATCACATGGATACAGGGATTCCTTGTCTGTCCAGCTATCATGATGTTTACCAGTCTCAGTGTTTTCGGCTGTCAGTAACCTTTATTTGCCTGCACCTCTGTTTCTGAATACACTCTGTCCTCTTCTCATTTCTGGAAAGATATTGTGAAGCACTTTCCTCCTGTTATCCGGCAAGCTGGAGCCTTCTAACTGAGTGACATTTCCCTTTCAGATAATTTCAGGGGAGGAACTGTGGAAATGGAAATGGCTGCTTTTCAAAAGAGAACTGGATTATGTTGGATTTATTATCTATTCACAGGGTGCTCTGCTAATTATTGAATACCAATAGCTCAATGAGTTGGCTTCTGAACACAAGAAACTCATACTTTGATGACAAAAAATTGTAGCACTTTCTCTAGATTAGAGTTTCTCAATCTCAGCACTATTAACATTTTGGACAAGATAATTCTTTGTTGTGGGGTGGCTGTCCTGTGCAGTTCTCTTACACATTTTATCAGATTCCCCTCTGTTCCAAACTCATCTGGGTCCTAAGGGGGCAGTAGATTTGACTCCCCACAGCCTATTCTTGCCTTAGGGTGATTGCTCTGAGGGTGTCCTTGACCCTAAACAGCCAGATTCCTATAATCTCCAGATCCTACTCTGCTCATTCACTGTCCCCTGATTTTCTTCATCCAACCAAGCATTGTACTTCCTTCTCCCTTCTTTACAAGTCCATCTAAACCCATCTTCTTACTTTTTAACCTTAGAAATCAGCAAAGTCAGTTGGCCTAGACCCAAAGGGCAAGTCTTAGCTTGCAATGGGTAATGTATGATTAGGAATGGAGAAAAAGTGTCAGGTGGGACAAGGACAAGGAGTCCAGAAGCCTCAGTATCTATGGTTAACTCCTTTCATGAAATGGTTCCTTTGGGGGCCTTTGGCTCAAACTTCGCAGCTTCAATTCTACTGTTTCTTTCATGAACTGATGAAAGTCAAGCCTCGGGCACTCAAAGCTAACATTTCAAAAGCATAATAATCATTTATCAAAGCCTGAAGGGTATCAAGACCCCCCTCCCAATAATGTAGGTTTATTGGAGAGCACAGTATTGGCAGCAGTTTCTGAAACCTGCTATACTCAGGGGTAAAAAGAGAATTTAAAAGAAGAATTAATCAATATTTCATGTCTTGTTTTAACACTATTGGACCTCAGTTCTCTCATCAATATACTACACTGGCAGGATAAATAAAAACAGCAAAGTAAGTTTTCAGATACCTTCCTAGGGAGAAGAAATACCTGACAGAATACAGATTATTCAATTAAAAACATTCTTTCCCTCATTTTTTTCAAAAGCACACGGATAATGAAAGAATACATTTAAACAAAGAGTCCTGGCAAGAAAAACAGCTGATGATTATCAGTAGCACCTTGGGATTCAATCTAATATTGTGAACCAGTCTAACAGAAGCAGAGCTCAAAGTGTGGAAACAATTTCAGCTGTCCCCAAGTCATATATTTTTGTATATCATTCAATAGTCGGGAGCTATGGAAATGCTCTGGAGTTTGCCCATTGTATTAACACTGTATATTTGTACTATCTATCAATCAATAGGACATGCCCAGCACATTTTCAGGCAGCAACAACTTTCTGCAAATCAGGCAGTGGAATTCTCAGTCTTGTCTTGAATCATTTGCAAATGGACATAAACTTTTCAAATGAATAAAAACATCATTCTGTGGCTGGTAATTCTTAAGAGAATGAACCAAGTGAAAGGAATCCAGGCCTGAAAAGTAACAAAAAAACAGAAAATGGAGAAAGCAGTAAATCTTGGAGGAAGACTGCACTTCCAGCCCAATCAGCTAATGTAAAATACCTGTGCTAATCAGTAGGCACTGGGACTGTGAATATAACAAATAGTTTTTTCTGCTGGAGAATCAACAGGACCCTCTGACTGGTGATGAATGCAATGAAATTGTACAAAGGGAGAATAATAAGAAACAACTGTGTTCTTTTCAAAAATGTACATTTAAAAGTAAAATGGTACAGTTCCCAATGGTCTGATTTATGGCTGCTGTAGAAATAGAAAATACCACTCACAAAAATTACTTTATTCATTCATCTCAGAAATTAAAAGGTTATTTTCTTCTTGTCCTTAGGCTTTAATGCCTTTTTAATTGGAAATGCTGATTTTCTAGATTTCATTCACTTTCTTAACTGAACAATGGAACCCTAATAATGGCAGGAAAGGATGATGGCAATCTTTTGGGTTCACTTCATTTACCAGTGGTCGGTTCCTTAACCACTCAATATGGGTCGGTGCTATGGGATGAATTTTGTTCCCCACAAATTCACGTGTTGAGGCCCTAATCCCCAGTCTGGTGGTATTTTATATTTTGTCATGGGGACTTTGGGAGATAATTAGCTTTACATGAGATTAGCAGGGTGAGTTGTCATATGATGATATTACGAGGATGAGATTAGTTTCCTTATAAGAAAAGCAAGAGACATCAGAGCACTCCCTCTTCCCACCATGTGAAAACACAGCCAGAGGGCAGCCATCTACAAGCCAGGAAGAGAGCCTTCACCAGAAACCTGTAATGCTGTTACTCTGATCTTAGACTTCAAGCTCCCAAAACTGTGAGAAAATAAATTTCTGCTGTTTAAGCTATGTGATATTTTGACATATGACGGCCAGGGCAGACCAAGACAATGTGTGTCCCTCGAGACCCTCCCCAACACACCTAAACTCCCCACTGCTTTTTCCAGGACTTCCTTTCTTAAACTCTTTGGTCTAGTCACGTGGGCTCATTTATTGCTCCTTAAACAGAACTTGCACATCTCAGCCTCTGTCTTCTTACTCCTTACTTCTGTGTGCTTTTCTTCTCCCTGAAATGCTCTCTCCAATGTCCTCTCCAGTTTTCAAACTTATCTATCAAGCTACAATTCTGTTTACTCTCATCTACTCAAGAAAGATGTGTTGAGTACTTTCTAGGCGTGAAGCATGTTGCTGGGCACTGGAAAACCAAATTGCCCAGATCTCAAATCAGGGTTAAGTCAGAAAGACAGACTCAGTGACTATTTTCAAAACCAAGGCTATTCAGGAGGTAATTCCCCTGCAAGTGATATGGGACTACTGGGGAAAGAGCAACAAATATAGCTGAGGGAATTGAAGAGGATAATTCCTTCTCCAATGGGAGGTCAGGGCTGAGCTGTGGATTAAGGCTGAGTAGGAACATTAGGCAGAGGAGGGAGAAGGAGGAGGGCTTTTCAGGCAGAAGGAACGGCCTGTGATGCTGTACTGAGGTATAAAAATAATAGGACCACAGAGTCATTCTCATCTATCCCCTAACCTGGTACAGACCTCAAAGCATCATCAGTGTTTATTTCTGCAGTAGATTGTTGGTTACAGACAGGAGGCATAAACAGCACCAATTTATTTTTCTTTTTTACATTATGTTTTGAAATATTAGAGATATCTTGATGTCCCATATAGTTATTTTCTCAGATCAAAGAAATTTATGGATCTGGAGAAAAATATCCAGAAGAAAATTGACAGAATTATGTTTTACTTCTTCATTAAATTCCTCATTAATTCAGAGTTGAGAATGAAATATAAACAACCTATGACTAAGAATAAAACAATTAAAAATGTATGATGATAAAGAATGCACCTAGTAGTGCTCATCTGTGTTATAAACTAAGTTACAAATCATGAGCAAAGTCATCTAATTTCCACTTACCACCAAGCAGGCTTCTTCCATATACACCTGGGGGCTCTCGATGTGTTCCATTTATAATGGAAACAGTTTTTACATAAGCATTAAATGCATTGAGTTTTTAAAAAATTAGTGGAAATGCAAACACATACCACTGCTGCTTTAAGAATATGAACCCTTTGAAAGACCTTTCAGGTCTGGAAACACTGAAATAAATGACCTTTAAATCAGTATATCCTCTCCCTATTGAAACTTCTGGGAGAAGGAATGGTATAATATACCCTCTTATCCAGTCTGTACCCAAAATAACTTTGCTGCCTTCCCTAGATCTCTGTTTTTTTCTAAACAGTCCATAATTTTGAAGACTTGAGCTACTACAGATGGTCTATGCAATTTATAGTTTCAGATTATTCAAGCTGCTTGTCTCAGTGACCACAGATTTTCTTGCAGCCTTCCTGTGCTAGATTATATTTCTCATTCCATCCTTGAACATAGCTTGCCTGTGGGTGCAGTTAACTTTTCTGCCTCATTGAATTTGGGCTTGGCCAAATGACTTGCTGTGATTGGTAGAATATGAGAAGAGTCGGGGAGGAGGGAGGGATTGCATTGGGGAGTTATACATGATATAAATGATGAATTGATGGGTGCTGACGAGTTGGTGGGTACAGCACACCAACATGGCATAAGTATACATATGTAACAAACCTGCACGTTATGCACATGTACCCTAGAACTTAAAGTATAATAAAAAAAAAAAAAAAAAAAAGAGTCAACATTGTGATAGTGTCCAGTAGAGGTTTTAAGAAGCATCACATGGTTCCCATTTCTTTTATTCCCCTTTATCGTGAGAACAACACATCCAAGGTAGGGGTTGTTTCTTCTGCCTGGATCTGGGATGAGGAAACTTACGGGACCAACATGAGCCCAAAACTGGAGCCAACTCTAGCTAAGCTTAGCAGAGCTATAGCTGATCACAGATTTATAAGTAGGAAATAAAAATATTTTTGTTAATCATTGAGTTTCAGCGTTGTTTGTTATGCAGCAAAAAGCTAATATTTTTCAATTGATAACTGCTATTGCTTTTAGAGCATTTCTATGTACTAGACATTGTGTCAATAACTGTGCATTTGTTCTCTCATTTAATCCTCACAACAACCACATCCTAAGAGGAGTACTAATATCCATATTACACAAATGAAGGCTCAGGAAGGTATAAAGTACTTGCCTAAGGACAGTCTGACACTAGAGAACTCAGGTTCTTAACTAAGTTCTTTCTTGGCCACTGCTCCCAGTATGGCACAAAGCATCACGTCTGATACAGCAGCCATCAAAGGATATCCATTCTTCTACTTGCTCTACTATTAATCCTCTGGAGAATTATCAACATATCACTTCTTCCCAGGCTACAGTTTCTCTAATGGTAGAATAAGAGTATTGGTCTAGGTAGGCTTAGGGTCTTTCATCATTAGCAGCAATTCTGTAATTGCAATTACATAGTAACATAGTTCATTTTAGAGAAATTGTAAATATGCAGTTGTATTTTTAATATAAAGACACTATTACCATTTTATAGATCTGTGCTTGTAATTTCATGATTCAAAACACATTTTAGAACTTCAGCCATAGTCATGTACAAACAATAGCTTTATGCTGCTGATGAGGATATATACATTAATTTTCAAAGAAATAAAAAGATAAGTCATGAAATAAAGATCAAATTCTGGAATCTCCTTCATTCTCTAGGCCTGGCTTTCTTTCAGTGCTTAGCTTCTACAACTTTTAAATAAATTCCCGTCTTTGACTAGTGTCAGCTGGAGGAGGCATCTGTTCTTGCAACCAAAGATCGAAGTTGGATTGGCTGACCTCTAAGATCTTCTTTAACACAATTGAGTCTATTAAATACTCTGGGTATAATTAGGGACTTTACTTCCAACTAATCCTTGACTCTTATTAACAATCCATCTTTGATCTCATCCTAGTTTTATACTCAAGCTTTAAAAAGTTGCTTCTAACTTACCCTTCAACTTATCTTAAAATCATGCCCTTTCTGAATTGATGTGGGCTTCAGTATTCTGAATGCTAATCACCTTTCTCTACCTGAGGCATAGGTGCCTGTTTCCCTGTTAACCTGAAAAAGATAATTAAAGATTTTGGCTTTCTCTTTTAGTTCACCTATCAGCCATTCCTTCTGTATATACTTTCCTATGACTTAAAAAAAAAAAAAGATTGTGATCAGGTTGGAATATATTGAAACAGATAAAAGAACTTTTCCTGCCACTTTAGTATTTAGAGTAGAAATGAAGTGACTCACTTTTCTTTAGGTTTTTGACTTAACTGGAGATTGAATTAAACTGAGCTTTTCCTTTAGAAATGGTTATAGGAGAGAATCAGACCCAAACTTATTATGACAAAAATCATTTCTGAGTCCCTGTTTGCTTTCAAAATGAAAATTTACATTTAAAATAACTTAAGCAATTTTAACAAGTATTTAAGAGTGATTTGAGGTGATTTCACCCCAGGGAAGGAGGCTAGGTCTCCAAGTCTTATTGCTTAGGGCTCCAGTACCACTGGGATCATTGTTAAATGAGCCTCAGCCAGAGCCTAAGCAATGAGCCACACATAAAAGTGAAATTTTTAAAATATAAGGAAGCTCTGACCTTCTTCTCCTTAAGAAAGGCTAATTTTACAGCCACTTCCTGTCTATTTGAAGCTATTGACACTTTTTTGACTTTGGCTTAATAATTAAGCCAAATAAATTACTTGGAGGGGAATATTTATTTTCAATAGGAAAATCTAAGCAATACCCCAGCAACCCCATCTATTAAATTTTTTTAAAAAAATCAGGCTCACTAGAAGGAGGCTAATTCAATTAGGAAAGGTCAGAAGCAACAACTGACATATGGATCTGCAGGCATTTAGAGTTTTAGAGTCTCTAATCTAAAGAGGAAGGTTTAAAGCCTGTCATTTTTCCAATAGGCTGACATTAATTGACTACCTTATGAATAATACCTTTGCCAAATAAGAGGGTATCATCAGCATATCAAGGCAGGTGCTCCTCTCATTCTCCCACTCCAGCACAAGCAAATTCCTAAATGGGGAGTTATCTGCTCCGTCAGAATACCTGAAGTCAAGTGACTTGGTTATGCAATCTCCTTCAAACAGTCAAAGCTAACAGAGTCTCACCTACTAAACAAGCTGAATGCCCATTATGGTAGAATGCTATTCCAATTACATTTTGCTAAGGAATTTCAGTTCTAAAAAAACTTGTTTTTCTCTCTATTATTGAAATGGGTTGGGTTTGAAAGGAGAAAATTCTTCCTTTGAGGTCCATCCAGATTTTCCAACTGAGCTAAACTCCTTGCTTAGTGAAGGGAAGAATTTATTTTGTGGAGGTGGTTGGGGTTTTTTTCCATAGTGTTGCTACACAGTTTGGCTGGCAATCTATGAGAAAAAAGATCTGTTTGTTTGTTGCTTGCAGTAAATCAGTACCTGGAAGAAGTTCTTCTGTGCGCGCCCTTCCCATACCAGAACCTCTAGAAACCTGTAGAACCAGGGCCTCACCTCCTTTTTTCACAATAATTTATTTTGCCCTCACCAGGAAAACAGAATCAGGAACATCAGAAAATGTCAAGAAAAGAGATACATTCCAACACTTTTAAGGGCCATCTCTCTGAGAGAGAAGAAAACAGTAGTAATTTCTTTCCTTCAAGCAGGACAGACAACTTTCACATGTCTCTGGAATTCTTCCAGTGCAGTATTTTTGTTGACTGGGAGTAGCCAAAATGTCATAAAGAGAAAACTAGAAAACAGAGCCAAAGCAATATATCCTAGAAAATTCCAGGGAAAAATAAACAGTAGAAAATGTCCCTCATTTGAGAGCAGCTACTTGAAATGTGAGAATGTTGTATCTGCACAGATTTTCCTACATTGTAACAGTCACAGAATGTCAAAAAAGGAAATCTCCATGCCCAGCTATAAAAATGAGAAGAACTTGGCAAAACAGCCAAGGGGATCATCCACTCAGCAAATCTTCTTTCACCACTTGGTGATAACATTTTAGGCCTATGTTTCCGAACCCTGAAATTCTGACTGCAAGGGTTGCAAGGAAGTGACTGAAAGTAAGAGCTCCTGAGTTCTGAAAGCTGTTACAGAGCCAGCGTAGATGAACAGAATTACCTGCCAGCTCTTGCTTTTGGAGCTCTCTCGGTGGTTCTCTTGATTCCCTTCCCTTCCCTTCCCCTTAGCTCTGCTGAGTCTTAAGGGCCCATAATCAGGCCAAGATGATAAAAAGAACTACATATTCAGAGGGGAAACATAAGGCATTGCATTTTGTGAAAGCCTCACCCCAAAATAAGAAAGTGGATTGAAGGTAGCTTCTTTCATTCCTCATGAACTGGACAAAAGGAAACTGATGAGTGATGCTGACCACTTAGGTTATCAGCTCCCTCCTTATCATTGAAGCACCAATCCTTGTGCTTCTGGAGCGGAATATTCTAGGCCCCTGCATCATCTTCTTACTCCTGAAAAATGGTTTACTGTCGAAAGACAAAAATCGGCATCTTCTCTTGTTATTCTAGCCACCAACGCCACAATACCCCAGACCACACCTTGCACCCCCTGGAATCCTAGCCCCTAAGCCCCAGTCACAGCCTTGATCTCCCTAGATGCATTGCTTCCCATTCCTTTCTACTCTTTCTCAAGCTCCATTTTCCACCAATGCTACTGGTAATGGATTCTGATTTTATTGTCCTGTAGGCATAGTTTGGGTATTGGTATTTATTAAAATTTTTTTTTTTTTTTTTGAGATGGGGTCTCACTCTGTCACCCAGGTTGGAGTGTAGTGGCGTGATCTGTGCTCACTGCAAGTTCCACCTCCCAGGTTCATGCCATTCTCCCGCCTCAGCCTCCCGAGTAGCTGGTACCACAGGCGCCCACCACCACGCCTGGCTAAATTTTGGATTTTTAGTAGACACAGGGTTTCACCATGTTAGCTAGGATGGTCTCGATCTCCTGACCTCGTGATCCGCTCCCTTGGCCTCCCAAAGTGCTGGGATTACAAGGCATGAGCCACCATGCCCGGCTGGTATTTACTAAATTTTTTAAGCCTTCCTAGGTGGTTATAATGTGGTATGTAGCAACCAGGGTTAAAAATCACTGTGTAAATGGTAGTTAGGTTTGAGAATTCCATTAGAAGTTGGGTTCCACTTCATTATGAATTAACTTAGCTTCTGAGAATTGTCCTGAGAATCTAACCACTGTTTCAAAATTTGTCTCTTTAGGAAAATGTATACCAATTTATACATAGCTGACTTGCAAACTAACTGGAAACTTGCCAGTAAAGGGCTATTTGTTGGCAAAGGTGCCCTATCTAAGTCAACTATGTCTGGTACATAGTAGACACTCGATTTGTCCAAATTAGTTGAATAATTTTGGAATGCAGCCTGTTCCTAAGTAAGACTCTGCCAACATATTTTTTCCCATTTTGCTGATGTTTTCTCAATGATGATGTAGCACAGAGACTCAATGATGTGTCTAAGGATATATACCAAGGAGAGGTCAGGAATCCAACCCAAATCACCACTCGAGGTTCCACAAGCCTTACTGTGTTAGTCCATTCTCACATTGCTACAAAGAACTACCTGAGACTGGCCAATCCACAAAGAAAAGAGGTTTAGTTGGCTCATGGTTCCATGGGCTACCTAGGAAGTATGGCTGGGGAAGCCTCAGGAAACCCACAATCAAGGCGGAAGTAAAAGAGGAAGGAGGCACGTCTTACATGGCCAGAGCAGGAGGAAGAGAGAAAAGGAAGAGGTGCTACACACTTTTAAACAACCAGGTCTTGTGAGAACTCACTCACTGCCCCAAGAACAGCAAGGGGGATGTCTTTTCCCATGATCCAGTCACCTCTCACCAGCCTCTCCTCCAACACTGGGGATTACAATTCAACATGAGATTTGGGCAGGGATATAAATCCAAACCGTATCCCTCACAGACAGCCATGTCATCGGGATCTTAAATTCTTTTTTCTAGTCAGTTGACCCATAGCTCAGTTAGAATTCTGACTTCATCTGGTAGGATTGAAATGTGCTCTATACTTTTTATAAATAACAAATTGTAGCAAAGGCCTGGCCATATACAGTACGCCATAGAAAGGAGAATAAATGAAGAGGAAGCTCCAAAAAATGGGAATACGTGTTTCTGTAATTTATTGGACCCCCCACGAGATAGATCAACATCAAGAGGCTTATTCACTGTTAAATCCCTGAAATCACGAGGGGAAATATCAATTTAACTAAATTAATCTCAGTGTCTTAAATCTTCACTGCAAAGCAAACTCTCAGAAAATTAAGAGTGTCATTTGTACCATCCTGCAGTTGTAAAGCACACACCTAAGGGACTCTGGTGGCAGCTACTGTCTCAAGTTGTCCTATAGACACAGGCAAGGCCATCCTCCTGCTTTTGGTTGCCCCCACGCACCCACTTACTGCTATGGCTTCCAGTTTCACAATCAACAAAGCCCCACGGTGACATCTGCATGCCAGCTTCCCATAGGAAAGCTTCTGTAGTTCTCTGTCAGGACAAAGTTCTTTCAATGATGTTCAGCCTCAGAAGTGTCATTTTATTTACCACAAGGCCACTTTTCAGTTTTTAAATGGCTTTGGACTTGCCACTTTTTTAAGTAGCCCTGACCAGAGAAAAGCAGCTGCCATTCACCTCAGGCTGGGTTGGTAGCAATTCTCCAAAACTAGCATGCTGTTAATAGAACTGATGCATTCAGGATGGTGCCCAGATTTACGTGAAAGCCTTTTTAAAAGTGCAGCTACCGATTTGTACATCGTCAGAGAAGAAAACCTAAGTGCTCACGACCATGGTTTTAAGTACTCTTTCCTTCTGCTTGTGGTTCAGGAATGAATGGCCATATTAATACAGCCAAAGAGTATGTCAGAGAGTGAATGGCTCCAGTTCCTGAATGTTTGATTAATTAATGGATTAATTTGATGGGGGCACCTCATTCTCCAGGATATGAATGTAACTCTTGACTTTTAGCTCTTCCTGATCCTGCATGCCCCGTTAGTCACTGAGGTGTGTTCATTCTTTCCGCATGTTGTCTTTTGCATCTGTTTCTCTGCTTCCCACACAACTTTAAAACCCGGGCCACAAGGTGGCTTGGGTACAGGGCTCAGATTAGTACCTCCACCCACTGTGGAACATCTACAGACTCTACAGTCACTGTTAACAGAGGGGAGTGAAGTGGTGACCTGGCTCACGACAATGGAGCATCTGGTCCCAGGGAACCAGCCTCACCTCCCAAGATGTCCCTTTACAATGTTGGCATACTCTATACAATCACAAAAAAGGGATGCAGGGAAAGGGGTAAAATAAAAGAAAAGAAAACATGCAAACATGGCTATGGAGAAAAATATGTTTTCCCATGTCCCTACCCAATAATTTTATCAAGTCACAGGTGTCTGTTGTGGAAATGGCCTCTATGTCTTTCCCGGTGAGGTGCTGGAACTGAGAAAGTACAGCTGGGTTAGACACAAAATCAATACCATCTGATTCAGCCTCAGCAATTCATCGTGACACTTTCCCACATCATCTCTTTCAAGAAGGCAATGAAACAGGAAAATCAGATTTTTCTCTAATCCAGGGTAAGGAATGATTTTTAGCTTTGTGAGAATCAAGGAACTTCAAAGAACTCAGTGTTGGTTATAATATTACAGGCATTCAAATCCTGATTTCATATTGCAACAGACCACCAAAATTTTCCTTTGATTAATATTATCTTTGCTGTACACTACTAGATAAAAAAATAGCATGTAATAAGTGTGTTAAACATATGCCTGCATTGTGCAGGGATCCTTGGCTGGATGAATGGACTATAAGTTTCTCCCAACAATTCACTTAGATGAATGTGCTTCTCTGAAGGGAGGAGAGGGTATAGAGAGGGGTAGAGGGAACCACTTTGCTGTTGATCATCACTCTTTTCCTCTACTATGCATGTTTCTTGTTTTTGGCATTCATCACATTACAGAGAATAACTCAGAGACATGTAATCTTAGCAGTTTCTCTTTTTGTCTCAAAAGAAACACAACTTATATTTGGTTAAAGAATTGTATTATGTGCAATTTGTATTTTAGACAGAGGTACAAGCTACCCAGCATATGAAGAAACAGATAACACTGGCAACTTATCAACTTATTTAGGAAAAAAAATTTTGAATATTAATATAATAATTTTTAAAATTTAATATATTGAAGTATCTGAGACCATTATCATACCTTAAGAGTACCAGGATAAGGAAAGGTGAAAAAGTTTCCATGCTCAGAAACACTGACTAAAGATGGATTAAAAAACAGACACATTTAGTGCCTAAGGATATATATGTGTGTATATATATCTCTCTCACCTGGAAAAAAAGATTAATTCTCTAATTTTAATGTATGCCCCACCTTTTAGAAACACATCTACTGCAATAAAAGCAAGGAAAGACAACACGCATCTTTACTGAACAAACACCAGATACTTATTCACACACACCAAACACATAGCTAGGCACCTGTTATGAGACTGGAATGCATGGCTAAGGTATTCTGCTTTTTAATGTGGAGCAATCCCCATACCAGGAAAGAAGGTATATATCCATTTTATGTGTTTTATGCCTAAGACCTTAGTTGTGTGAAGTATTTTGTCTATGATAATATGGCATTTCTCTGAATAAAGAGTTCTGTGACTTGGGGAGGAACTGGCCTCAGAAGTGGACTTAACACTCCCTCTCCCCATTTATAGACCGTAAATGTCCAACATTCTCTCAACACGGCCTCAACGAAAGTGTTTTTAAAACAGGATCAATACTCTTCGACCTCTTCTTGGGATTCTAGACCTCACAATTCACCTGTCTCTGTTGCCTCCCTCCCTCCAGTCCTTCATACTTGTCACCCTACTTTGTTCTCAGCCTCAGGGACAACGTGCTCATGGAGAAGTCTGGTTCTCCTGCCTGGGATTCTATCATTTCCTGCTTCCCTGACCTGACTTTGATGCTTCCCTGTTCTACGGTGATCTGGAGTGACAAGAGCAAGGAGTGATTGCTTCTAAGCAGAGTAGACTGTCTGAACCGTCAACCCTCTGGGGCAAAGAGCAATGGTGCTTACCCACAAAGAGGAAAAATGAAGACACTTGAAGCCTCATCAGTAAAGAAAATAAAGCTAACAGGGGATTTAATTACAAGCTCACTGACAACCAGTTAGCACTGTGTTTGGGTTCATTTCTCTTTTGGCTATTTTGTAGAAAATATTTCAAATTAAGAAAATAAAATCCTATGATAATTCCCCATGCAGCATAAATTGTTCCAGAGCCCAGAAAAATGTGGATCATTTCCCAATTCATATCACCAATCCAGAATCACACTGATACTAAAATCAGAGAAACAGCCAAAAGGGGGCAGAGACAAAAAAAATGACAGTACCATCCCATTTATAATTACAGACTCAAAAATCCTCAATTAAAACCTAACCAACTGATCTTAGCACCAGATTAAAAAAACCACACTCTATGGCCAAGGCGTTTCTATTCCAGGAGTGCAAGGATGATTTAATATAAGGAAAGCTATTAATATAACACATCTCAAGTGTGTTAGATTGAACCCAAGTCAAGGGGATGCTAATTAATGCTATATGAGGGAGGGGGACAGGTAATGTTTGGAAATGAAGGGTTTAACAAAGTTAATGGAATTCTTGACTACTGGACTTCTCAGTATCTTTAATATGCTAATGAGCAAATTAATTTCTAAGAAGAAAATATACTATGTAGCATTTCCCCCAAATTATTTGATCACACAACAATCTCCCCATCCCCAATTTTTTTTTTTTTTTCATGGACCAGCTTGTGGAAAAGGTGTTCTCTAAAAAACATTCTAATAGACCTTATATTAAATTAATTTATGGTATTAGCCGTTTAAACAAGAAGCAACTTATCATTTCTTTGACAGATACCAAAAAGGATTTGATTAAATGTAATATCCAGTCCAAATAAGAATGTTTTAATCTATGACTAAAGGGATATTTCTTTAACACCTAATAAAGAACACCTCTGTTAAACTAAAGGCTGGCATCACAAGTAGTTGTAAAAATACTAGCGATATATGTTATTAGAATCAGGAACTAGAAAAATGACTTTACTGTTATCTTTTTTCATTAAGGTCCTGGAAATTTTAGTGAGTGGAATTAAGACATGAAATGTTGATGATGAGAAGAAACAGAAATATTATACCTAGATGAAATAATTGTTTATAAATAGTGGGAAAAAACTAAAAACTGTTCAAATAAGGGAGTTTGAGAAAATGGCTGTATACAGAAACATATACACTTAAAAACAAATAGTTTTCTCAAGTGCCAGGATAACAGGCGTGAGCCACTGTGCTCCAAAAACTAATAGTTTTCTCTTATAACCAGAAACAACAGTTAGAAAGTACAATGGACCCAAATAATCCTACATTCATAATAACAACAAAAATAGTTTTAGAAACCAAAGAATCACCTTAATAAAAATTTGTGGGACTTTCAAGACTAGTTTCACTAAATGGGAGGACTGAAGGCTGCAGACGAGTAAATACCCCCCAGATAATTAATATATTTGAGTGTAATTCTGATCAAAATTCCACTGGTGCAAAAAAATCACAAAAGAAAACTACACTGACAAAGTGAGGGGAAAATGTTGGTAACATAAATGGAATTCAAAAGGTTGATTTTTTAATATAAAATTGCTCTTTTGAACTGATTGTAAAAGACAAACACTGAAGGAAAAAGCAGCAGGCCAGGTACACACACACACACACACATGCACACACACATTTCTAGCTCAGGGCTTTTGATCTTCCCCTGACAACAGTTCCTTCTGAGAGAGTTCTCTCTTGACCACCCTACATCAAATATCAAATGCCCTCATGCCTCACCAGGGCATTCCCTAGTCTTCTCATCCAACTTTACTTTTCTCCACAACATTTATCACCACTCAACATAGCAGAGATTTTTAAATTTGTTGTCTTTCTCCTCCCGTTAGACTGCAAATTTTGTGAGTATTGTTTATTTGGTTAATCTCTGTTTTCCCAGGATCTAGGGTAATACTTGTCATATAATAGAAGCTCAATAAATATTTGTTGATTCAATGAATAAATACCATTTAGTCTCCTCTATTTATTTGAAGTATTTTCTAAATTCATTGCACACTGACTAATTTATTTTATGTGTGACTGTTGTTTACATTCACATCAGCATGTTCATGCCTTAGGTCGTGTATTTAGAGATATCTCATTGGCTTGGGAAGCACTTGGCTATTTTGTAATTAAATTGTACTTCATATGAAGCAGGACACTAAAGCTTTGGATAGAAAACCACATTTTAGTTGGAGTCTGTCACAGACCTATGAAAACTCCTATGTATGTGGACTGATTGGCTCATCTCAGTAGTTTAAGAGAAACTGTCACCTAGCAGCAGGCTGGCTGCCAAGGATAGTATAGCTGCAAAAGATAAGAGCTGCAAATACTACATTTGGTTGGGGCAATCATGGGCCATATAACATACAGGACTCTTGAGTCAGAATCAGAGCTGCAGGTTATGGCTGTGTAGCGTGTCTCCTACACACAGATACTGGGCTAGGGGTGGGTAGAGGCTGGAAGTGTGTGAGGCCTGAAATCCTGCTTGTATAAGACTTGCACCTTGGTTCTGTCTGCATCAACCCAGAAGAAGAAATACTGTGATATTGTGATGTACTGAGAAATAAATATTTGATCTTTGTCCCAAATCACTGGCACAGAGGTCCTAAAATTCTTGTAATTTCCTGAGTCATAGGGATGATAGGAACATCTTTTGTTATAGTTTTTGGCCTTAGTCCCTAGTTTCTGATACAAGTGCTTCTAAGACCCTTGGAATCTCCAGAGTAATATGAATGCCTGGTGGGTGGGCTCCCTAGACAGATTCAGGATAGGGCTAGTTGACAGGGAAACCCATCATATGATTAGAAGATTGGAATTTTCAGCCTCATCCCCCAACGTAAGGGGATAGGAGAGGAGCTCAAGATTGAGCTCAACCATCAATGGCCATTGATTTAATCAATTCTACCTACAGAATGGAACTACCATAAAACCCCTAAACAATGGTGTTTCAAGAACTTCTGGGTTGGTGAACATGTGAAAGTTCTGGAAGGGTGGTGGACCTGGACAGGGCATGCAGCTCCCCTTCTCACATCCTTTGCCCTTTGGATCTCTTCCCTTTGGCTGTTCCTGAGTTGTATCCTTTATAATAAACCAGCAATGGTAAATAAACTGCTTTCCTAAATGCTGTGAGCCATTCTAGCAAATTATCCAACCCAAGGAGGAAGTGGTAAGCACCCCTGATTTATTGCTGGTTGGTCAGAAATTATGAGAGGCCCAGGTTTGCAACTGGCATTTGAAATGTAGGGCAGTCTTGTGGGACTGAGGCCTTTACCTGTGTGGTCTACGCTAACTTTGGTTAGTTAGTGTCAGAACTGAATTGAGTTGTAGTAGACCCAGCTGCTGTTGGAGAATTGGTTGGCATGGGATAAAAAAAAACCCATACATTTGGTGTCCAGAATTGTTAAGTATAGAGAAACACATTTTTTCTTTTCGTTGCCTTTTAGTAATACCTCACCTAGAAGGATCTCCTTTTCCTTTTTTCTTTTTTTTTTACTCATTTTATTTTACTTTAAGTTCTAGGGTACATGTGCAGGACATGCAGGTTTGTTACACAGGTAAACATGTGTCATGGTGGTTCACTGTACCTACCAACCCATCACCTAGGTATTAAGCCCAGCATGTGTTAGCTATTTTTCCTGATGCTCTCCCTCCTCCCCCTCCACCCTCTGACAGGCCCCAATATGGGTTGTATCCCTCCCTTTGTCCATGTCCTCATTGTTCAGCTCCCACTTATAAGTGAGAACATGTGGTATTTGGTTTTCTGTTCCTGCACTAGTCTGCTGAGGATAATGGCTTCCAGCTCCCTTCATGTCCTTGCAAGGGACATGATATTGTTCCTTTTCATGGCTGCGTAGTATTCCATGGTGTATATCCACCACATTTTGTTTATCCAGTCTGTCATTGATGAGCATTTGAGCTGATTCCATGTCTTTGCTATTGTGAATAGTGCTGCAATGAACATATGCATGCCTCTATCATTACAAAGAATGATTTATATTTATTTCGGTATATACCCAGTAAATTGCTGGGTCAGATGGCATTTCTGGTTCTAGGTCTTTGAGGAGTCACCCACTGTCTTCCACAATGGTTGAACTAAGTTACATTCCCAACAACAGTATGAAAGCATTCCTATTTCTTCACAGCCTTGCTAGCATCTATTGTTTCTTGATGTTTTAATAATTGTCCCTCTGACTGGCATCAGATAGTGGTATCTCATTGTGTTTTTAATTTGCATTTCTCTAATGATCAGTGATGTTGAGCTGTTTTTTACATGCTTTTTGGTCACATAAAAGTCTTCCTTTGAGAAATGTCTGTTCATGTCCTTTGCCCACTTTTTTTTTTTTTTTTTTTTTTTTTTTTTTTTTTTTTGAGATGGAGTCTCACTCTGTCATCCAGGCTGGAGTGCAGTGGCACAATCTCATCTCACTGCAACCTCCACCACTTGGGTTCAAGTGATTCTCCTGCTTCAGCCTCCTGAGTAGCTGGGATTACAGGCATCCATCACCACGCCCCAGCTAACTTTTGTATTTTTAGTAGCAACGGGGTTTCATCACTTTGGCCAGGCTGGTCTCGAACTCCTGACCTCAGGTGATCCATCCGCCTTGGCCTCTGAAAGTGCTGAGATTACAGGTGTGAGCCACCAGGCCCAGCCTTTTGTTCACTTTTTAATGGAGTTGTTTGTTTTTTTTTTTCTTGTAAATTTGTTTAAGTTCCTTGTAGACTGGATATTAGACCTTTGTCAGATGGAAAGATTGCAAAAATTTTCTCCCATTTTGTAGGTTGTCTGTTTGCTCTGATGTTCGTTTCTTTTGCAGAATCATCTTTTTCTACTGTGCACAAAGTTTAGGGTTATGATAGCACTGGCCCTCATGATAATCAAGACTTTCTATAGTCAATTCATTACTAGTTCAGAGGCAGAGACAAAGAGAAATTGTCAAGACTCTGCAGCTGTCTCTGTCCCTCTTCATCCAACAGGCAAACTCTTAGTCATACTTTAATACCCAGAAATATCATCTTCTATCAACACCTGATGGTCACTTCCTTTTCTAAACTACCAAAAATCTGTTGGCCCTCCATGTATCACCTAACACATTGTACTGTCTATCACCTTAACAGGTTGTCTATCGCCTGTATAGAGTCTCTGGAGGTTTTCTATACAGGAAAAATAACAGAACATGTTATTTCATGTTAACAGGAAATAACATGATTAGATGCTTATGATAATACTATGTGAATTATGAACTGCATATGGGAAATATTGGTGACAGAATGGCCCAATTAAGACATAATAAAACTGGAGACTAAGATGTGACAAAGGATTGGAGAAAATAAAGACCTCTAATCTTTAAGCCAAGGAACACTCCTGAAAAATGACAAAATAAATGCAAGAAGATGCAAGAGTCCAACTGAAGTGATTTCTAATTTGAAAACTAGATGGGATGGTGACACCATGATTAAAATGGAGAATCCAGAGACCAAGTTATTTTAGGATGTGAAGTAACAGAGTCTGGTTTGGATGTGTTAAATCTGAGATGTCTGTGGGATCATAGCTTGAGAAATTCCAACATAAATTTAGAATATGAGTCTGGAAAAGTCAGGTCTGAATAGAGAGATCTTGAAATGATCAGATTATAGATTGCAGAGGAGGAAAAGAGATTGAGAAGAGAAGAGGAACAGGAATGAGCCTAAGGAACACTAACATTTGAAGCGTGAGCAGAGGGGAAAGAGCCAAAGAATGAGATGAACATTGTCAGATGTCATTGATGCAGGAAATCTTAGACCTTGCAAGAGATTTCATTTATAGACTCTCTACATCTCTCACAGAGAATATTTAAGGTTTCATTAATATTTGAGTTTTCAAGTTGGGAAAAATACTCCAGCAGACATATTAAGTGCTTACCTATGAATTTCTAAGAGTGGGTATAGTATCTAGCATTCCTGAATACATTTGATTACAGAACATTTAATTCCTGGTGTTTCACAGAACATATTCTAGAGATTACTACATTCTTTTGGTAATCTTGTGTTCTTTATGTACAAAGGTTAAACTGACAGATTCATTATAATAAAGTACTTCTTACCTATCAAAAATGAAACACTAACTTGATTTTTTTCCCCATTTTTCAAATATTCAACCATTCTTTCAAAAGACTGTGGCTTTGCAAGGCCCAGCCAATTCTGTATGTAGTTCAGAGTGAAAGTCACAAGATTTATTTATTTAAACTAAATATGTATGTTTTATACCAACACTAAGTTTTCTTCTGTATACTTGGCTTTTCATTTCCTTTTAAATTTTTGCCTTGATTTGCATTTGTTATTATCATCATATATTTCGTACATATGAAGGACTATAGGTAATGTGGTCATAGGCCCATAGAATAATAAACTACCAAGCTTAAGAAATAGAGGATCAGCCGTGCCTTTATTCCCAGCTAATCAGGGGACTAAGGTGGAAGTACTGCCTGAGCCCAGGAGTTCCAGTCTGTAGTGAGCTGTGATTGTGCCGCTGCACTCTAGCCTGGGTGACAGAGTGAGACTTTGTCTCTAAAAAAATTTAAAAATAAGTAAATAAAAGACACAGAGCATTGCCCATTCAGACACATTCCAGTTCTCTGTCTCCCTGGCAGAAGTAATTGTTACTTTAGTCTTTGGATTACTCAATATTTTTTCAATGTCATTTTACTGTCCATGTATGTGTCCACGAACAAAATATTATTTGGTTTTGTGAGTTTTTCACCTTTACATAAACGGCATCATGTTGTATGTATTCCTGTGATCTGTCGTTTTCATTCAATATTTTGTTTGTGAGATCCATCTCTGTTAATGCTTATGGCTGCAGTTCATTCATTATTTTAGTACCATAGTAAAATCCATTTATGCATTCATAACAATTTATTTAGCTATCCTTCTGTCAATGGATATTTGAGATGATTCCAGTTTTCTTTTTCCTTTTGCAAACATAACCTCTCTGAACATTCACACACCTGTACTAGTGCTTCTCTAGGGAAATATCTAGGAGTAGAATTGTTAGGTAGAAAGGTAAGCAAATGTTCAACTACAAAGTAATTCCAAATTGTTTTCCAAGGCATTGGGACCAATTTATACTCCTATTGACAGCATATAACAGCTCCTGCTGCTCTTAGTCTTTGGTAGTACTTATATTTTCAGACTAAAATTTTTGCCAATCTGGTGGGTGTAAAATGATATTTAATTTTGCTTTGAATTTGCATTGCTCTGATTACTAATGAGGTTGATCATCTTTTCACATGTTTATTAGCTATTCATGTTTCTTCTGTGAAATGCCTCTTCAGGTTATTGCATATTTTTTCCAATGGGTTGTTTGTCTTTCCTTTGATTTTTTCTTTAGGTGTGCTTTATGCTACTCTTGTTTGTATGTGTTATAATTATCTCCTCCCATTGTGGCTTGTGTGTTTACTTTTTATCTCAGAAACATTACATTTTAACTTAAAATTAATCAATTAATCACATTGGTTAAATGTTTAAAATAAAACCACTACATTAATTATTTAATGAAATTAAAATAAATTAATAAAAGTAATCAAATGCATCCATCTTTTATCTTACCATTTGTGCTTTGGGGCTGTTTTAAGAAATCAATCCCTAACTTGCTATCAAATTTAAGATTTTTTTTAAATGAGCATATTTTCTTTGTCTTACAACTTAGAATTAAAATCTATTATTTAGTATTATTATACTGTACTAACAGCTTACAAACAAAATGGTTTGGGAGTTCTCAGGCTTACTTTTCTTCCTTTCCTACTCCTATTCCCCTTCCTGGTCCCTCCTGAGACTGATCCACTTGAACACTTTTTTCACCCACCCACACTCACTTATGATCTTCTTCTACATGCACAGGCACATGCATACACACACATACACACACGCGTGTGCATGCACACACGTTCTTGTCCCTTTTCTCCTCTCTCCACATCACCAGTTCTGGCTCCTGACACATTCCCCATTTATAACTCAGGTGGACCCACCCTGTCAGACTTGCACACTGAAACTCATTCCTATGTGTACATGCAATCTGTAACCAAGCTGTCTGTAGTTAGGGCTCTCAGTTTTGTCAAATCCTTTTGTTCATTCTTGAAGCCCCATTAACATCCTCCCTCACTCACACGGTGATCTCATCCCTTACTTTGCAAAGCAATTAGAGACTATTTCAGAGTCTCTAAATATCTTCCTCCCAGTCTTCCCCTTCTTCCTTGAACTTGTCTGCATCTGTTATGTTTTCATTCATTTGGTTAGAAGGATACCTTCCTCGCCATCCAGGACCCAGTATTGGATTTTGCTCTGTCTACTTCTAGCTGGACTTCCTCTTAACTGCTTTGAAATCTCTCCTTTCCTTGCTTTCTACTGGTCACATTCAGCACTGTCTGTGCTAATCTCTTTATCTCCTTTTCCATTCCTTACTCATTCCAGTGCAAAAGGCTTCTTCCCCCTTCTTAGTCTCTGGATCATGGATTCCAAATGGGTTCCCTCGGGAAATCTACATTTGAACCCTAGCTTGGCCACTGACTAGTTGTTTACCCATTGTAAATGGGAATTACTATTCCTACCTCATGAGGTTGTTGTGAGGGTTAATGAAGTACAGCATAGAACTTGGAACTGAGCTTCAGGCCAGCACTTGGTAGGAGTTCCATAGGTTTACATTTTCTTTCTTTATCCTTCAATTTAATTTCTTCTTCTTTAATCCTCTCTTTCAACTTTGAAAAATAAATTCTTTTAGTTCTGGAGCTAATGATTTACATGCTTTTACCCTTTAATTTTCTCTTTTTTGAAACCAAGACCCAAGTCCTAATTCCTTTATATTCATCTGAAAATAGGACTAGATACGTCTCCATCAAATTTACCATTTACTCAGTTTCAATTTAATGTTAGTCATCGCGATTCGCGCAAAAAAAGCAGTTAGAAAAGGAAGAGCGAAAACAGAACAAAAATTGTACGTGAACTTTAGTTTGCTATTTTCGCTTGAAACGCCAGAAAACTTGACTTGTACGCTTACGCTCTTCCCTCCCTCCCTCCCTCCCCCGTCTCCCGTCCCGGTCCCTCCCCTCCCCCTCCCCTTCATTCCCTTCCCTTCCCTTCCTTCCTTCTTTGTTTTTGACAGAATCTTGTTCTATAGCCCAGACTGGAGTGCAGTGGCATGATTTCAGCTGACTGTAGACCTCCATCTCCCGGGTCAAATGATCCTTTCACCTTAACCTCCTGAGTATTTGGGACTACAGGCAAGCACTACCATGCCTGGCTATTTTTGTATTTATTTATTTTTGTAGAGATTGAGTCTTACCTCACCATGTTGCCCAGGCTGGTCTCAAACTCTGGGCTAAAGCCATCCACCCACCTCGGCCTCCCAAACTGTTGGGATTACAGGCGTGAGTCACCATGCCCCACCAAAAGAGAATACTTTGTAGGTGGCATCTTGGCCTCAATATATCTTGTTCATTTCCAGGAAATTTTTTGATGAAATAACATTTGGAAAAATACATTAGATAAATGGCTTCTGAAGCAGTATCCTAATCCAGTTATTAAAGCCAATCCATATTCATAAGTTGAAAGCTGGCAAAAGCATTGCTTTGATGCATTCATTTTATAATAACCTTGACATGTTTTAAAACGTACCAGACAGACGTCTTCAAGACATAGCACAATGCACTCTCAGCACAGTGAAATAACCACAGGAACAGTTGGAACAGATTTATATACTGGATGAGGTGGAGACTGGCATGCGTTCAGATCCGAGACTTTTTTGGAGGGGAATGGGCAGAGGACAATGAGCAGGGACCTGTCTTATCAGTTCTTGTGTCCCTAGTCCCCAGAATAATGTAAGTACTCAGTGAAGGCTGGATGGAGTGAATAATGGGGGTGGAGTTGAAATTTGACTCTTCACTTAGGAAAGGTAAAGGCGGTCCCATTTCCAGACTAGTCTAACTTTCTTAGTCAATTTGGGTTGCTATAATAAAATACCATAAACTGGGTGACTTGGAAACAACAGAAACTCATTTCCCACAGTTCTGGAGGCTGGAAGACTGAGATGAGGGTGCCTGCATGGTTGAGTCCTGGTAAGCCCTCTTCTGTGTACAGACTGTGACTCTTGTTGTATCCTCACACGGCAGAGAGCAGAGAGGGGAAGCAAGCTCTCTCATGACTCTAGGGGCACTAATCCCAATTATGAGGACCTCACTCTTATGAACTCATCTAATGCTAATTACCTCCCAAAGGCCTCACCTCCTGATACCACCATAGTAGGGAGGTAAGATTTTAGTATAAGAATGTTAAGGGTACACAAACATTCAGTCTGTAACATTTATCTTAAAATAACTTTTGTTCTAAAATAGATTTTAAGGTCTACCTATTTTTCTTCTCACTAGCTCAGTTTCCTAGCTGCAGAGAATAAACACAGCACATAGGATATCAAATTGTATACTCTGAAAATTGTGTGTTAATGATCATAACCTCATTGATATGCATTACCCAAAACAATAAATTGTGATGGAGAATGAAAGTATTTATCTATAGTTTCTAAGCAACATTACACACATACACACACACACACACACACACACACACACACACACACACACACACAAGATAATAATGGGAGGAATAAAATAATCAAACAACTAATTTTATTAGAATTACTTGGATATTCCATGTATTTCATCCATCTAGATTGAATTATACTTGATTTTTCACAAGTAGACACAGCACTTTGCTCCTTTCACCATGAAATGTTTAATCTCACAGGAACAGAAAACCAAACACTGCATGTTCTCACTCATAAGGGGGAGTTGAACAATGAGAACACATGGACACAGGGAGGGGGACATCACACACTGGGGCCTGTCGGTGGGTAGGGTGCAAGGGGAGGGAGAGCATTGGGACAAATACCTAATGCATGTGGGGCTTAAAACCTAGATGATGGGTGGATAGGTGCAGAAAACCACCATGCCACACATATACCTATGTAACAAACCTGCATGTTCTGCATATGTACCCCAGAACTTAAAGTATAATTAAAAAAAAGTTTAATCTAACAGTTCCTTTACAATAAGCTCATACTCTAAAACTGAAAAAAAACACAAAATCTTACATAAATACTCCAATTATTTGTATTCATAAGAAAATTACAAGAGATAATTTATTTTAATGCGAACAGATAATGAAAAATAAATGAGAAATATTAATGGCATTTCTTCTATCAAACTTATGAAAATCAACAATTATCAAAATGTCTGTAAGAAAAAAGCAATACAATGAACCTACAACCATGAAAAAAAGCAAATAATATTAATAAAGTAGATTACTTTTGAAAAATAAATATTTTAATACCCTTAAGTTTCATCGTTATTTTCTCTTTCCATGAAAAACATAGAAATGCAGTGAGAATTAGTTAAGACATGTTTAGATTTTACATATTTTTGTCAGAAATTTAGTTTTATATAAATTTAGGAAGAAACATATAGTAGACATTGGTACTACTGAAGAAATGCCCTAATCAGACTCTTAAACACAGTGAAAAGAATCATTTTCTTTCTGTCTAATGGAGGCTTACCATTTTTTTAAAATTTGTGAAGCATTTATGGCAGAAGTGAGCAGTGAAGATCTGTGCTTGTCTACAAGGCACATCTGAATCATGAGTATAGAAGACATCAGTAGAAGGATTAGTGGAGGCTTGAAAGGTATTTTACTTTTCCCATCATTGAAAAAAGATAGATACAAAAGGTTTTTTGATCCAGAAAGATTGAAATCAGATTAGAATTCTTATTTCTTTCCCAAGAGATCAAAATCAGTTTAAGTTCTGAATCTGTAAGCAACATTTTGCAAAACATTTCTATCTCTCAGCTATATTGCAGTCCTTGCTTTGGTACCTGGGGGCAGCTCAACCTTCTGAAAGCCATGGAGGCTGTGAGATGGATGGAAGTACATGAGTGCATGGGATCCCTGCTCTCCTGGAGTCTGACTGGCACCTGGTCAGGAAGAATTCACCATGTTGGTTGCAAAAGCATCTGGTTATGGCTATAGGCTGAATGTTTATATCTCCCACAAATTCATATGTTGTTGTGATGGTATTTGGAGCTGGGCCCTTTGGGAGGTGATTAGGCCATGAGAGTGGAGCCCTCAAGAATAGGATTAGTGCCCTTCTAAAAGAGATGCCAGGGAGCTCTCTTTCCCCTTCTGCCATGGAAGGGCACAGCAAGAAGGTGCTGTCTGTGAACTAGGAAGCAGGTCCTTACCAGAGAATCTGCAGATAACCTAATCTTGATATTCCCAGCTTGCAGAACTGTGAGTAATAAACTCTTGGTGTTTAAGACACCCAGTCTATAGCATTTTTGTTATTTTTGTTTTAGTGCCCTAAATAAACGAAGATAGTTATACGTAATTAAACTTAGCCTGGATGACTGAAATCAGGGCCTGGTGGAGAGGAGATATCCCAGACAAAGCCAAGAGCATGAGTGAAAGCATCACATTAGGAATGATTCATTGGAAACAGTGTAGACCCCAGAGCTCCAGTTCCAGCTTTGATGCTTTTTGCCCATTATTCTTCATATAATCACTATAAAGAAACAGAAGCCCTCTACTTAGTGGTACTTTTGGTTTTCAAAAGCCACCTAGAGTCCATTTGCTTGTTAAGTCCAAAGTAACCAATTTTGGAACTTCTTTGACTATCATTGACTTTGCAACAAGTATCACAAGCAGAAACACTCAATGATTACATACTGGAATGAAAAACTTCTGGGGAAGTAGAACAAACAGCCTCTAGATAAAGTATCTGGGAGGCAATTCCAAAACTCTGAACAGGGTTTGGTACATTCTTCACATCATCTTGGGGGTTAGGATTTCAACTTACGAGTTTTGGGGGACACAGGCATTCAGATCTTAGTATTGTGTGTATGTCTGGGCTGTGTGGGGGAGAATCTTAAGTTATAGGTGGCTGTAGATTCCACTAACAAGGGAAGGAAACTCACCACTGTCATTACCAGAATCCAGCAAGCGACATATATTTACTGCAATAAATATATGGTAAGCAAGCAATATATATTTACTGAGTAAATAAGTGAGATGAATCAAAATGAATAATTAGTAAAATTAGAATTCCTCAGTTCTCTGCTATTTTGTTAGTTTCTCCCTACTCTCCGAAAGTTCTGGATAGCAGTGTGATTAGCAGGCTTCCTAACATTGATAAACGGGGAAGCTGCTCAGTAGAAAGATGCCTGGCATTCCCTCTGGTTTAGGCTTTTAGACTCAGACTAAACTATGGATTTTCTTCCCTTTTATTAATGTCCCCAGAAATCTTTTACACTAGTAAATCTCTCTGAAAACACAGCAGTAGTTAGTGAGAAGGGAAAAAAGAAACCTTTAAAACCATCTCTTAAAATGAACTCAAGGATAATTACAAGCTCACCAGTATAAACATGTTCAATCAAAATTGAATTCAGGTCTAAAGAGACTAATAGCATCCCATCCATTTCTTTGTGTGTGGAAACTCAGACAATCCCAGTTGGTCAAGTGTATGATCCATTGATAGCAACAGTTACTCCAAATGTTCTGAAATAGGAAATGTAGAGAAAAGTCCCAGGCTGATATTATTTCAGTTTTATTATGGCTTAATAGAACTAGCCATTCACTTGTTAGCAATCCCTACCTCAATATATGTTGCTTTATTTTCCAAAATGAGATGCTGGGTTAAATTCTTTAAATTAAAAAAATTGATAGCTGCCATTATTTCTGAAGAAAATCAGAATGTAAGAAAATACAAATTTGTTTACATTAAATTTCCTGTAGTTAGAAGTGAGTGCTTGTCCAAGAAGAGATTTTTTTCAGTTAATACTAAACTACACTTCATATATTTTTTCTGATTTATGCTCACCTTCCCTTTCTAGGATACCTATGGAACAACTACTATGTGCCAGAATTGTGTTAAAAGCTGAGGCTATTTCACATAAACAAGACATGATCTCAGCCTCGTAAACTGACTAACTGGAGAGATAGGCACTGAAAAAATAATTATAATTCCACATAAGTAAAATATAAGAGGCATGAATACATTATTAGGTAAGAAGTAATTAATTCTGCCTGAGTGGCAAAGGGGAAACAAAGCTAAAGCAGGAGGTCCTGGAAGAGTTTTCTAGGAGTCTTCCAGGTTTCATGCTCATACACAAGGCCCACATTTCATATGCTGATCTGAATTAAAGAGATAAATTTTGCATTTTCCAATGCAGTGGTTCCCAGTCTTGGCCGTACATATAGTCACCTGGGGAGCTTATAAAAAGATGGGATAAGGGGACTGCACAGATCAATTAAAGCTGCATCCCCTGAGTAAACCTCAGCCACTGCTACTCAAAAACAATTTCCCTAGCTGGTTCTAATCATGTCTGCAGGCCTAAGAACAACTTTTTCATAATAAACAACTACAGGACACTCTCATTGCCCTAAGTCAAGGGGACCATTATTTGGTGGGGAGGATAAAAGACAGATCAGATCTATATATCCTTAAAAAGAGAGATTAAGAAATATGCAAACGTTTAAAATCATAACTTCACTTTTATACATCTAACTGCAATGTAAAAATCAAATCCAAAATGGCCTTGTGTGTGTGTGTGTGTGTGTGTGTGTGTGTGTGTGTGTGTGTGCATGTATGATGTTATCTATAGTTATTGACAGGGCATTGAAAAGTACACATCAGTATGTAGACCTGAAGGTTCGTATATGCTAAAGACTTTGAGGTTTTAGGGACTTGAAATGATTCTTGTCCACTATTCTGAGTGTTTTCTGAACACTTTAAGTGTGCAATGGATTGAGTTTAGAATATAATCCCAGTTAAACATTGTAGGAGATCAGTCAGAGTGGTGGGAGAAATTACAGGGAAAGGGTGCAAATCTTCTGAAAGGTCAGAAGTCTCTGCATAGCTTTGGGGAGAATAAGCTGAAGGCAGCTGTTCTCTTACCATGAAGCAGAGGGCAAGGAGGAGGTACAAGGAAGTGTAGGTGAATTTAGTGTAAACAGGATTGTTTACTTATATTAACCAGGAACCAACCTTTGATCATGCCAGCATGAGACTGCTCCCTGAAAGGAGGAACAATAATGTTCATTACCCACAGACTGTGTTGGCTTCAGGCTTTTGATATTATGTCTGTACTAAATAAAAGCAAGGAGCCCCAGCTTATCCAGACTGCTCACTCTTTGGCAGTCCCCTAGCTGCTCTTACACTGCATATCTGTGTCTGAGTACTCCTTCCATCTATTGTTTGGCCAGGGTCTGCAGGACATCCCTGGCAAAACATCTCTCCTGTTTTTGAAAAATTAAGACAATTTCAATAAAGTTTGAACTTTGGTTAATAATAATGTAATATATCAATGTGACAAATGAAAAATACTCATGTAAAATGCTAATAATAGGGAAAACTGGATGTGGGATGCAGTGTAACACTATACTATGATCAATTACCTCCTTGGAAAGGCTGTAGACAGATGAGGAATGGTGTGTTACATTCTCTTATATATCTAGACATATCTGTTGAGTAGTCACGTAAATCAATTCAAGAATCAGTGTTGCAATAGGTACTCATTCAGGCTAATTAAGTGGTATCATAATTTATTGAAAGCTGATCAAAGAGGTTAAAGAGCCCAAAGGAGCAGCTTTATCTATTGGCTATGTATTTATCTATCTACATCTATGTATTCTATCACCTAGCTAGCTAACTAATCTATGCATCTATTCATCCATCCATTTATCTATTGTTATTTAGTTTTCCTTTATGAGGAGACAATATCCGAATGTAATTAAAAATAACTTATTACACAGTTAAATTTGGTAACACACATTCTCTGAAAACAGAGGAACAAGAGTGTATTAGAGATCTTTGGTTCTTTAGAAGGTATTGAAAGCCAATATAGTATTGAGATAAGGGACAAACATGTTTCTAAGAGCAGGCCATAACCTGTAAAGAGTTGGGTAGATGAGGTGTATTCTTCTTTCCTGTTTATTCATGAACAGTTTGCAGAGGGAAATAAAGGAATATCATATTTGTAATATTGACTGATGAGACTGCTAGTTCTCTAATTAAAAAATAGTTCTGGATATGTAGAAATAGCTTCATTTTTGTTAGTAATTTTATGTTTATATTCCTAAAAAAAGCATATTTATTTCCATGAGCCATGACTAAAATCACATAGTCATCTGACTGGATTTCAGCAGTCACTGAAAGTTAACCCCTAGGCCCTGTTCAGAACCATGTTCAAAGCCAATCCAGGGGCTCCGTGCTGATTAAATAAGGGGAGAAGGGGCAGCATGAGGGCCCCCTTCCACCCTGGGGTATTTCTCATGATACTTGTGATGGGCTCTGTGGGAATCTTAGTAATCCTCAGAGATTCCATTAGTGCGTAGCTGGCTTATTTCAAATGAGTAAGTCTCCCTCCTCTGCCATCCCTGTTCCTATGATCGCCACATCAGTATGCTTCTTACATCATACTGAAACCATTTGTTGACAGGCCTGTGTTCCCACTAGATGCCAGTGTGAGTGCTTTGAAAGCAGATACTGGGCCCCATTTATCCTTGATTTTCCAACAAGTATCACAAGTAGTAGGCACTCAAAAATTAATTATTGGAGTGAAAACAAACTTTGGGGAAAGTAGAGCAGAGTCTCAAATGAAGTGTCTGAGAGGCCATTCTAACGCTCTTGATAGGGTGTGGTACATTCTTTACCAAAGAGAAAATGTATGAAAGCACTTTAGAAAGATGCTTGATAAAACTTCTTTTTATTCTGCCACATTCAATTTCTCAAAACTGTGCCCTGTCCAAGGCCATCAGAGCTTTCTGAATCTCTTTTCTATCTTAGGCAAATGTTTATTTCCAAATGTTCACCATGCCAAGATTGTGTTATCTAATGTGGGCATTCAGAACTCTAGGTAGGTGCTAATAACCTTGTTGCTCTTAAGAACACCAGATCAAAAATTAACAATGTAATCACTAAAATTCCAGAGATAACATCACAATTAGGTCTTCAAAACAACACAGTTCTTTACAGAATCTTCCTTTGCTTCTATACTGCATTTGGTCTGATAAGCACTTGCCAACAAAGACATCATACTAATTACAATTTGTTATACAAAGGGCAGGAAAACTGATAAATGATTCATTGATTATTTTCTTTACAAAATAATTCTTCTGTTCTTGTCCTCACATTACATTTGGATAACAAATGGAGGCTTTAAGTGCTTTCCCAAGGAGTTATTTAGAAAAAATCATGTTGTCAGTATTAATTCTTAGCAACAGCAACCGTAGAGTGCACACACATTAAAAAAAAAAAAAAAAAAAGGATGACAAAACGAGTAATTTTTGGTTCTTTGTATGGTGGAAAAGAATCCCCTTTAAAAGTAGAATTGTATAAAATAGTTTTGGCTTCTCTGTAAGATTTTCACTCCCCGCCATTCCAAGTTATGTAAGGCACACTTCCTCTCCTCTGTGTCCCCAAATGCTATGCTAGAGAAGGTAAGATGTCTCTTGGCATTTATTCTGGTTTTCTTGTCCTGAAAAGGTCAATACCTGATATGATAGCTAATTTGCCAAGGGAAAACAGCTGAGCAAGAGCAGGAATTTAGGCAGTGGGGAAATGTGAGCCAGTCCACAGGGTTCTCAGTGAGTAGGAAGGAGTGACCAGGAAGTCTGAGGTGAAGAGGAGTGGGTGGTGATAGAGCCAGGGTCAGGGGCTCCAGATGTTCTCTGGGTGCCTTCTCTTCTCTATTTTCTCCTGGAAAGCGATTTTATGATTCCCAAGTCTGTATAAGAGGCCCAATGATCTCTCCATCTGGACATTTCCCTCATGCATACACCCATGCACCTTTTCCATACCATGCCCCAAAGTGATTTTGCATTTTCTCAACCCTTTTCTCATTTTTGTATTCCCATCTCAAACGGAATGGTATCAGCAGTCGTGTAGGCCAGAGACATTTCTTCATCACCCCGTGTCTTTGTTCTTCCTTAATCCCATGTATTCTTGAGGATTTTACTTCAAAATGTTTCTGAAATGCATTCTTTTCATCTTCCTTCACTCCAAACCTCATCATCTCTGTTCTGGACAAGTATAATCTCTTCTTGACGGTCTCCCTGCCTTCAGTCTTTTCTCCCACTTTTCCATCCCCTAAAGTGCTGACACAGTGAGTTTTCTATAAAGCAAAGCTAATTATGTCATTCTCCTTGATTAAAAGGCTTCAGTTGCTTTCCAACATTTAAACTAGGGAATCAAATCTGGGATTCTTCACCTTTCATAAGAACATCTTCACAATTTTACCTCTGTTTACATTTCTGGCCTCTTGTCTGCAGGCTGACCCTTTACTTGCATGTTATGTTTGATACACTCAGAATAACTCACAGAACTTCTTTTTGTGCCAGTTATAAATTAGATAGATATTTATTATGGAAGCATGACATGCCAGGCACTCTTCTTCTAGGTCCTAGGGACATAGATGAGGTGCCCTGGTACATGTTCTTCTGGAACATCCTTCCTAGGCTTCCTTTAATTTCTGTTTACATATGACCTCCTCTGTGTAATCTTCATGGCCCTCCCAGGTAGAGGCAGCCAGGCCATTTTCCATGCTACCAGAATTTATTACCTCACATACACAACTCTGATGTGGTGTAATACAAATATGTGTCTTCTTATCTCTTTCCCTCACTCAACTGAGGGTTAAAGTCCTAGACAGAGCCTGTGTCTTATTCTTCTCTGTCCTCAGTGTTTAGGGTAATGCCAGGCATGAAGCAGGTGCTTGATAAATATATAAATATTTTCTGAATGAATGATAATGTGTGCCCATGATGTATGTCCAGGATAAATCTGCATCATACACACTTGCCCTGGGCACTCTGGAAAAAATACAGGCACATATCATCAAAGGACCCTCCACCACACACACACCTAATGTCAAAGTAATTCCCCAGACTTCTGAATCAAAATAAAATTTATTTAGCTGAAAATAAAAGGTAGACATAACTGGAAAGGAGGTTAATGGTGGTTGCCTCAGGGTGGTGAATTTCCAGAGGAAACCTGGGTATATATGCCAGCTATTCCCTTTGCCTGAAATGTCCACTCCAGCCCCTATACATACACACACACACACACATGCACACACACACACACACTCACGCACACACAGCCTAGTTAACTCTTTCATATCTCATTTGTATTTCTTTAGGAAACCTTTCCTAACCTTTATCATCACCGATTAAGTGCAGTCTTCTGTCATGTATTCTTAGAGAATCAAATATCTTCCTTTAGTAGTTTTTATCTAGCTATAATTATACTTATTTATATTATTCTTTGATTAATTTCTATTTCTTTTTCCAAACTATAAGTTCAACAGGGCAAGCTCCATGTATGTTACACAGGAGACTCTCAATGCATACTTATTGAATAATAATCAAATGAAACATCTACTTTAATATTCATAATAACCAACCAAGGTGAGCCCTGTTATCATATGCACTTTTCAGGGAAAATGGACACAAGTACAATTAAGTAACTTGCCCAAGATTCCACACTCAGGGATGAAACAGTGAGACAGTTACTGGCTTTCTCAATACTGGCTTCCTGTATCACAGAAAACTAATTTAGAGCTACTTTAAAACTTTAAATAAATGAGTTCAGCTTTATTTTTCACTGTTGAATGACTAAGAAAATTATTAATTTTAAATATGGGTTTAAAAAAATGAGTACATCCATAGAGGGTTTGTCTTTTTTGATCTCTCAGCTCTGATTGGAAATAAGTCAGTATTAGCAGTGTTGTTAAAATCTCCATCACGAAGATCCATGTGGGTGCCTGGAGTCTAGCAATAGAAAAGGTAAGCTTATTTCCTTTTCTAATATATGGTTCTTGTTTAATTCCCAGTGTGTGTTTGAAATAATTTTTAAAAAGTAATCTGATATTCGCAATTTACTGAAACATCTGACAACCGGGTATTGAAGACTTTATTGTTGCATTATTTGAGAGCCTTCCTAAAATCCTAATCCTATTTTTCTTACAGAATGAATGTATTCCTTCATATTAAAAGACACTAAAAAGTAATGGCAGATGAAACGTGGTCACGTTGAGCAGCTGCTCAGAACCTCAGTAAAGTATGGGTCTTGATTACAAAGAGAGATCTATGGATCCCAGTTGATGGGGAGCAGAAACACAGGTACATCTTAAGTATAGAGGTCCTCAAGGGTACAACTTGGCTATACGGAGCACATTTTCCAAGGCCACTTGCCAATCCTGCTCTAAACTGCCATTGGACCTGGCCAGAATTAATTAAGATGCATCCCCAGTTTGTATGATACTTAGCCCATTGAAAGAGAAGGTGATGCTGAATAAAAAATGGATTACAAGAGGAGAACTGGAGCCCTCCTCCCACCTCTCAGGGAGAAAGTAAGGACTATTGTTGTTCCCTACTTCCCAAGTTGGGTATGGACAAAATGTAGATGCATGAAGGGGTGCTGGGTATCAAGGAAGAATTGCTTTCTAACTCATTAGGTATCTGAATGCCCAGTTCATCTGCTTGTAGTGGGATCTTGCTATTTTCAAAGCTCATTTAAACTATCCTTAGAACAAGTCAGTATTTCTATTCCCTTTCTTTCAGATGGATTCTCTTAATATTACTCAAGCAGCCAACCAGTTAGGAGTAGAGCTCTGAGGAGTCAATTCCCCTACCTGACATGTTGCATCATATTAATGCTGAATTTCAGACGTGAATTATTTTAATGGCCCATTTTATAAGCCATTCATTGTCCGAATTCTTATAAGAATTATCAAGTTTTATTCTTTAACCAGTTAATAAAATTATCTCCAGCTTTTCCAGCTCAGAAGGGGATCGTGGAAAGCTGGTCAGGGCACGTTTGTCCTGTGGGCCAGGGAGATTTCTTTACATCAGGGTGCTGGGAAGGTCTGTTGGTTAGAAATGGTCCCTATGTCAGGAGGCACAAGGTGAAGAGAAAATTTAGTTCAGCGTTTTTTTTTTTAACCTGGGAAAGTGCATGATTCTTGCAAACTGCTGTAAAAGTACTTGTCATGTGAAATAGTTTAGCCCTAATGAAAACTCCCCAGAATAACAAATAAGGAGATATTTGCAAATGTCATGAAATATCAGAAACCAAAGCAGTGTTTTGCTGTGATGAAATGTCTTAGTACATTATTTATGCATTTTTGTTTTTATTCAGAGCTGCATAGAGACATAGCTGCTTAAAGACATTAACTTTCCCATTCTACTAATTCATTGAGCAGAATAGATTCAAATCACCAGTGTATCAGTCAGCATCTACACAGGAAATAAAAACTACACTAAGTGCTTTAAACAGAGAAAATTTAATACTTGGAATTGGTTACACAGATGATACATGACCTGAAAAGCTAATCGGGGACAGGGGAGGCAATTCAAAGATATATAAGAACAGGAAGCCACTGCCTCTAGGATGTGATATTTCCAGAAACCAGTTACTCAGGTTGGAACAAGGGGAGCCTAGTGGCTGCCTGGCAGAAGCTGGGACCATGAAGGAAAGGGATGTCTAGTGGGAGTGGAGCCCCAGAAGACACAGCTTCTTCCTGCTGGAAATGCCTCCCCAAGGCAGAGGGATAAATACGGGGACTTCTCCCCTTTCCTTATCCTACAGTTTTCTGCTAGTACCCATGATTGTCAAAACTACTGGAAGCTAGTTGTCAAGGGAGCCCCCCAAATGGTGTTTCCTGTGATTGACAGCAGCATAGAGGAAGGGAGGGAAATGGATTTAAGGCTACATAGGCAAATGGCCAACTAGCACACGTGCTGACCTACAGTATCCTGTCTATGGCAAATATCAAGTGCATTACTTTTATGCTATTAGTTTTGAAGTTCAGTTCACTTCTTCTTTTCCTTAGCTTATATTTCTGAGTAACTTTGATTGATCCATCCCTTGTGTTCTATGTAGCACAAAGACACTGAAGTTTTCTGTGGTGGAAAAGCAGAAACCAACAAAACATGAAAGGGAGTAGATAGGTGGGGAAGGGATCATACACTTTGTTTGGATATGGCTACATTAAAAAAAAAACTAGGTAGAATGTTTCATTTTTTTAAGTTGTATTTCTTTGGACAGATCCTATTAAAAAAAACAAACTACTTGTGGCCACTAAGCATTCACTGGGTCTATCATTCTCTTTTAGTATGTCTTTAGGGGTATATGCAATACAAAGAGGAACGGGATCTAGGCTGAGATCCGGTCTAGTCAGGAGCAGACTGGCTGTGTGTAAAAATGGAAAAGAAGAAACATGTGCTCTCTATGTTCATCATCCCTGTGTCCTACCTTCCTCTCCTTTGGGTTTATGCCAGGTCTCCCAGGGAGAGCTCCCCTAGTGCCCTCTTTACTCTCCTCAAGGCCTGGTGGATCCTAACTGATGGATGTTTATGGAGAGCTGGTGCTGCCACAGCCAGTAGCAGGACCTGTCTGCACCTGTTGGTACCCTGAGCCTCCCACTCACCAATCCCAGCCTCCAGGTTTTTCCAAACACGTGCCACGTCTCTTGATCCATTGGAAGTCATTAGACCTGATTTGAACTGCCTGAGGGACAGGCTCTCCTTTTAACTTCCATTTATTGAGAGCCCATTATGTGCCCAGAACTTGACGGGACACTTCTCCTGGATTATCACATTTAATCCTCACACCAACATCAGGTTACAGATGAAGAGACCAATGTAGAGATTAAATAATTTTCCCAAGGTCACTCAACCAGTAAGCCTAGAAGTGGGATTTGGACCTGATTCGTTGTGTGCAAGCATATACTGCATCATACTGCCCAGGGCCATGATGGGCAGCAGAATGCAGGCTCCTCCACATGTTCGCCAGACTCTCAACATCTAGAGAACTTTGCCCTTTAACCAGGCATCTCAAAGCCACAGTCACAGCTCTGGACACATAGGCGCTGAGGAGAACTGATCGAGCAGTAATGTCTCCATGGGGACCAGTCAGCCAGCAACAGTGTACACACTCACTGTGTACTGACCAGGACTCAGACAATATTTTCTGCCAATCCCTGGACTCCTAATTAGCCTTCCATCTCCCAAAGTGAGTCAGTGTCAGGTAATCAAACATGTCTCTTTCCTTGTCTCCTCTCATTTAAGGGACTGTAGCTAGCTCCTACAGCTTATTCTGTACTACCCATCGGGTCTAACATAAAGTCATTCTAAGAATAATCCACCCAAACTGGCCTTCATATCTGGTGTCTGGAATATAGCAGAAATCTTTTCATTCAGTGTTAAAGCATTGCATCATTCAACGAACTGACTGCAAATGGACACACAGTCTAACCTAAAGGTTATGGATTAGTAGGTAAATGCAAAAATTCTATTAGTTTTCAGACCTGGGGTTTATGACATTCATTTAAAATGAAACCAAAATCCTATACAGAAATAGGAAAAGCACCATGGATAGATTCACTTTTAACAGCATCCACTTATCTATTACACAAGGGCCAAGAAGACAGTAGTTTCTATATCATGTAGCTACTTTTTATTCCTGTTCATTGACTTTGACAAAGACAGTAAATAGCATACAGAGAATAGACACATTTTGAAGAAATATTAAAACACTGATTAATGTCACATTAAGAAGTGTAAAGTCCCTTGGGTAGAGGGAGAAAAATTAAAATGCCTTTGGTTCTTAATGAAACTGCACCAGGCTTATATAAATCTAAAATCCTTACTTTAACCTGAGTTTAAAATAATGGGCTAACTTGACAGTGCTTTACAAATCCTAGCAACGAACATTATCATTTATTACCAGAATGAGTGATAATAGGAGTAGCAGAGAGATAGTGCATATTGGGAAGTGTCCAAAGAGTTTAGCAAGACAATATTTCTTTTTCACAATACAAAGATAAAACAGTCGTAAAACTGAGAGTTCATTTCATTCACTTGGAGGAGAAGGGCAGGTGGGTGTTCTGGTTAAACAGATTGCAACCCTGTTCTATAGGAGCGTAAAGGAGAATGAAGAAACACAAGAGGTAATATTCACTCTGCAATGCAAGAAGGTACATGGATTTAAAGTCCATCACAGTAATTAAATTTCAATGTTGACACAGTACATCTCAACATTCAGAGTTCTAAATATAGTTTACACAGTGCCTGTGAGCAAAATGCAATGCACATGAATATTTATCTCTGTAGTGAAGCTGCTTCTGCCACATGCTCTGAAAAGAAGGGTTGAGATTAGGACAGACCAAAACAGAGCCCACAGAATTTGATGATAATCATTTCAAAATAGTTGAAATGAGCCCATGGCCTCATCAGAGGCAGTGATTTTAAGCATTTTTGGTTGCAGAACCCTTTGCACGAATGAAATCTAATTAGAAACTAAATATTTGAAATGGATTGAAGTGAGATAGGTCAGTTCATTTTTGCAGGAGGCAGGGTATTCCAGGCTAGTGACTTCTCAATGCCACAGACTTTGAGATGCATAATCTAAAACTATTCTTTTAACCAATAAATAAGTAAAATAAAAATCTACTGGGTATTTGATTGATTTTAGGGTACTAACAGATGGTAGCGAGCTATGTATTTCAAAGGAAGGGCTTATGGAATGGGTTGATTATGATAGGGAAGAGCAGTAAGATTCGATGAAATGAATGCTAAAATAAATGTTATTCACTTTCTGCCACATGAAGATACTGTTTTCTTTCATATTATTCCTGGGCCCTCAATTGTGGATCTGGTTCCAGCATGAACTGTGCACCTACTCTGTGTTTGCCCCTCCACCCAGTCGTCCAACTATGCCTTGGCGGTGGTGTCTGCACTTAGGCTCTTCACCTCTCTGGAAGTGCCTGGGACTGCAAGGTGTTGTTCTTCCTCTTATGCCTAACATGTTTCTCCACATTTAGCCCTGATTTCCTTAAGCATATTTATAGTTTTGTTTTGTTTTTTGAGAAGGTGTGTCAATCTGTTGCCCAGGCTGGAGTGCAAAGGGCGCGATCTTGGCTCACCGCAACCTCCACCACCCAGGTTCAAGAGATTCTCCTGTCTCAGAACCCCGAGTAGCTGGGATGACAGGTGCGTGCCACCACGTCCAGCTAATTTTTTTGTATTCTTAGTAGAGATGGGGTTTCACCATGTTGGCCAGATGGTCTCGACCATCTGACCTCAGGTGGTCCGCCTGCCTTGACCTCCCAAAATGCTGGGAATACAGGCGTGAGCCACCATGCCCGGCCAAGCATATTTATAGTTTGTTAGTCAGCTTAGGTTACACATGCTGTGGTAACAATCCCAAGTCCTCAAGGACTTAGCTTATTTCTTGCTTGTACTGCGTTATCATAATGGGTTGAGTAGATGTCCTCTTCACTCTGGGACCCAGGCTAACACTCATATTTGGGACATTGCTGGCCTTGTGACAGAGAAAAAGCCCCATGTGGCAGTATATTACAGAAGGCCTCTGAAATTTTCTGCTGGGAAGTAGCGTATATCAGTTCTGCCCACATACCATTGGACAAAATAGGTCAACTGGTCTTTGAGAAAGCGTAATTCAACCATTTCAGCTTAGTTTCTTTTGTTGCATGATTTCAGTGGTGGATACCATATTTCTTTAGAGCTAGCATGACTCATGCCAGTTTCCATTGAGAGCCTTATATGTTTCTCTTTTAGATCTTGTTTCTCCTATTAGAATTGCTCACTAAGTAATTTCATATCTGAAGCTGCTACTAGCATTTAAGATATTGGAAAATCAGAGATACCTAATGTGTCCTGAACAAAAATACTGCTATGCCTTAATGCTGCTGACTCTCCCAAGAGGATGTTTGCGTGGAACCCTACAATTATGAAATCATGGCTTTAAAAAACATTTGCGGTACACATTAAGATTGACAGACATGATTTGCAGCAGGAGGAATTGGGCTGTGCATCACAGATGCTTATTAGCGAATTCATGGATCAACAGGCTCACAACATATTCATTCATTCAGCATTTATTCTGAACCAAGCAAGCACTGTTTCAGATCAAATCCTACTGTCATGTAGTTTACAAATACAATCCAACCTGGGATAGATATTTGACATCATAAATAACATATTCAACATCTGACATCATCTCAACTGCCCCACTGATCCCAGCTCCACCATTTACTACCTATAAGACCTTGGGCAAGTTATCCAGCTTCTATAATACCCCCCATACATAAGATACAGATAATAAAGGCAATTACCTCATAAGTCTGTGGTGAGGATTTCCTGAAATAGTGAAAAGTACTTAATTGTGCCTGGAGCTAAGTAAGTGCCCCAAAAAAATTCGTAATGGTCCTCATCACCACCATGATCAGATTACATATTAGAGTGGTGGTGAGGAACAGAATTGGGCTTTGTAGAATTTTACCTGAAAAAAATATGGAGGTCTTTGTTGAAGAAGCTTAAGATGGGTCAACAGTGTTATGTAGCTGTTTAAAAAGCTAAAGTCACCTTAAGTAGTTGATGAAAAATATCATATTGTAGGAAAATTAATTCTACTTCAGTCTTCTCTGATCAAAATTAACCTAGAATATAGAAATATGATTTTGGTGTGAGACATTCATTTCTGAAAAAGAAAGAGTACCTATTATATCTGCATCATACAGGGTCCTAAGCACATAGTTCCTATAAAGATGAGTTCCTGGCATTATACAGCACAGGTACTCTTTCATTTTTGTTAAATCATTATACAGTGGCAGGCACTCTTTCGTTTTTTTTTTTTTTTAAATCACTAGAAGTCATGACATATTTCAGCCTTAGTTTCTTCTAGGAATTTTTCAAACAACTGTTGGGCAATCCTACAGAGATGTTTTATAATGCCCTTCAGAATGTCAAAAGGACTTATTCCAATCCCTAATTTCCTGCTGATCTTTACCATCTGTTACTTTGACCTTTTCATCAAAGGCTCCTCAAGCTGCTGGAAGCCCTGCATGTTAACACCCAGTGGAATATTCTTCCTGGGTTTCTTCGCCTCAGTCTCAGCACTATCACTTGCATACATTTTGTTGGCCATTATGGTTTCAAACAGTTCACTAGAACACAAAAATATATGGCAGAAAGAAAGACTCCTGAGGGGTACATAACAAACATTGCTGAAGGCTTTCAACTGAATATGGTACAGTAGAGTATTCACTGGCTGAGAACATTTGCCATATGGGGCACAAACGTTTGCTGCCTGACAGCATCCAGTACCGTCTCCCATATCAGCTCCTCATTGGCTCACAGTATGCTGGCACTTTGAATATCTGAAAAATTATATATTAACAGTTTGTGCTAATGAACTGTTCTATAGATAATTCTTTTGAGAAACTATTACATACACAAATAGTATTGTAACAACCCAGCCCGCAAGGGTAGTATTAAATGGTACATGGGTTCAAATTTAGTAGCACTTTAAGAGAAATAGAAATAAAGTGTTGTCTGCTTAGAAGATAACCACGTGATGAGAGAAATAGGAAAGAGTCAAAGCAACTAGGAGTGCGAACATCCAAAAGAAAACACAATTCACTTGATAACTGCTTCCAAGCAAAAAGGAAAGCTGACTTACATTGTTCCAGAGGGCAGAAGGGGGAACAAAACTGGGTAAGAAGAAAGCATATTTTGTTCCACTTGAGAAAATATTTTAATATTTAATGCTGTCCCAAAAAAGGAATAATTTACATTCTGTGATAATGAACTCCTTATCAGTAGAGGTAGTAAATGTGGATGGCCATTTGTTAAGGGGTTTATGCATTGAGTAGTGTGGTGGTTTATAAACAGTGGCCAAAAATTCTTTGACATTCCTTCTATAGAGATGTCTATGTACCCCCCTCTTAAATCTATGTGGGATTGTAATTGCTTTAATTAATTAAAGATGAGGAAGTGACACTATGTGATTTCCAAGGCTGGGTCATGAATGTCTATATGATGTCCACCTAATTTCTTGGAATTCTTACTTTTCAGATGCTCTGCCTCAGAACCCAGCCACCATGCTGTGATAAATTGAAGCCACATGGAAAGACTGCATGTGGGAGGCACGACTCAAATTAGATTTGAGCTTTCATTTATATCCATTGTGTCACTGGAAAAATTAGAAATAAATTAAGTTCTACTAAAATCTAATATCCTAATTGTTTACGGCACCATCATTCAACTGCATGTCAGACTCAAAATGTGAAACCTTCTCTTTGAGTACTGTGAAACATATTCTAAATTAAATGGTCGAGTCAAACTGGTTTATATATGTATTATATTATTTAGTTTTGACTTATCAATTAGCCCTCTCAAAATGGACAAGGGGCATAAAGAGATTTCTGCAAAGAAACCATAGACTGACTAAAAAATAGTAACAAGGCAAGCACACAGACACAAGAAACTGTCAGAGCTGACATATCTCACAGGGCAAGTTTCTAGCTAGCCACAGTATCAGAGTAAAAACTGTGATGATTTGATCTCATCAGAACTAACTCAATGATTTAGAAATTACCCAGGAGACTATTGGAAGTGCAGATTTACACCCAATATATTATTGACCCTTATCCAAAGAGTTATTGTGCTTGTTATATTAATTAATGATGATAGTACATATGTACATATTTGTAACTAATAAATAAAATTAGAAGGTTGAAAAATATGAAATTGCCAATGTTCAAGTATTTTTGACCCATGTCAATTTCATATGGTTCAACCTAATTTGTTGAAGTTAAATGCTCAAAAATTATCTACTTTGGAGTGAGTACAGTAAAAATGTCCATGCAGACTATTGGTTTAAGGAATAAGAAACTTGATAAGCATGAATTTAGTGAGTGCTTAGGAAACTGTTTACCTTTGCTCCCCAGCTGTGTATATATGTGAACACAGACACATGACATGTTACAAAATTATTGCTTTCCTTGTCTGGTGATAATTTTATTATAATACATGCACTCTTTCCAATTGGGGTGGCTCCTAGCACCCAGATAGATTATGAAACACTAACTTGAATGACAATAATTATTCTTTGCCTGACTCCATCCTGCAGTGATGTATCTAGAAAATCAACATTCCTTAGTAAAAAACAAGGCTTTAAAAGAATGATTTTATGGGAGCTGGTGGTTATAGAGAATTTTAGTGCCAATAAAAAGAAGATGAAGATTACTTGTTCCTTTGAGGCCGTGAGGTAATTAAAAAACAATATTTAGTGGGTTTTAGAACACCTATTTCCATGAAATCTCAGCACTAAACAATTCAGGGAAATCAGAATCGATAAATCACCTAAACAGATCAGAAAAAAATGGATAAAGCAACCATAATTCTATGTTACCTCCACCCCCTCCAGATCCATTAAATTATTTCAACTTCTTGGCATAAGATCCCATAACATAATACTCCAAAGCATGTGTCTTGCTTTGGTGCTTGTCAAAATTAGTGTCTGAAAGACTGTACAGGGAATGCTTTTCCATTCAAGGGACAGTTGCCTATTGAAGCCCCTCTCCCAAATGACTCAGAAATGTACTCATCCTGCACATGCAATATCAGCTCTCTCTTATCAGCTAAGATTATTCTGTTTCATGGCACCATATCTAAAATAGATTTATGCCTTAAAGTAAAAAGAGATCATGAGCTTATTTGTTTATTTGTTCTTTCAGTCATTGATTCATTCAACAAGTATTCACGTGACTACCACAAGCCACGCAGTGCTGAAGACACAAAGGAGTACAGCAATTTACAACCTGGGGCTAAGGGGCTACCAAAAAGTTAGAATTCCAAACACCAGGTGAATTTGGTTCCCTAAGATAACATAAAAATGTGAGAATAATAAAACAGGTTGTTGAAAACTAATGTATTCTGGCACTTTTGTTTTTCTCAATAATTTACACATACACACTGGCTCCTTCAGGAGCTATCCCCAAGTTAAAGTCATGTGACAGAAGACCCAGAAAGAGCAAGAGGCAGAAAGGGTAGGCCTAGTGAAAGGGAGAGGGTAGCAGCAATTTCCAAACTCCCTGGGATTCAATGTCCCCAACAAAGTGAAGAGTGGACATGAATCTGTCAAAAGAATGTGAGAACAACCTGTAAGAGCCTCCTACAAGCCAAAGATGGGACAATTTGAGCATCAACAGGGATGATAAGTGCAATAGACTGAAATACTTCAATAAATTTTAAATCCTTGTGTTCTTCATGATACTAAAAAATTATTGAGTACTGAGAGACACTGCAGGGAACTAATGATAATTTTGAAAACTGTAAATAAAAGAATCAAGAGTTTATCCTCCCTTGGCTACACTAGTTGTACTACTGGTCACCAAAGAATATAAAGGAGGAAAGTTTTATTATAAAAATAGCACATCTAATAAATGATGATGAAGGCATGAGAAAATAAGAATACCACTATTTTGTAATCTCTAATAAACTAATGGATTTAGGCATTGAACATTAATGGCTAGCACTTCAAAAAGAGATAAAGCATATAGTGTGCTTTTTATTAAGTAGAAAAGACCACATATATGAATGTCTTATCAAGAAAACCCACAAAAATCTAATATAACAAAACCTCTAGATCCAACCACTAAGTATAGTAAATAAGAGACCAAAGAATATATTAAGCTATATTGTGGGATGCAATCAGCAAAAACTAGACTGTGAGAAGCTATAGGACAAACAATCAATTTTTTTCCTTGCAGTTTGACAAATGAACTGCAAGAAGAAAAAAAGAAAAGGAGAGGAGTACCCATATATTTTAAAAAGTCTCAAGAAAAATCAATCTACGGACAAGCAATGTATGTATTTTATTTGAATTATGATTTCTTAAAAAATGTATGATGCATTAGATAATTGCATTGACTGGAGATTTGATGACATTAAGACTTATGGTGAATTGTTTTAGTGTGGGATTGGTATTCTACTCATATATAAAACTATGTTTTATCTTAGAAAAGTACATAATAAAATATTTTGAAATGAAGTAATATAATATTGGATTTGCCTCAAAAAAACAGAGGTGGGAGAAGGGTTGGGAAGATGTGACTGACAATGAAGATGGGACTGCAGAGTCCAATGAGTTGGTATTTTCTGGAGCTGGTGATCGATGTGTAGAGGTTTCTTTTATATTATTCTGTTTATATTTGCATATGTTTGGATTTCTCCCCTCTCCACAATAAAAAGCAAAAAGAAAACAAATTAATGGACATATGAATTCATGTATCCAAAAGATCCACAGGACTGGCTAATTTAGGTTCTTTCAGATTTTCCAGTGAAGTTACCAGACGTATAATAGTCTGGTTTTCTCAGATCCAAAGCTATACCCAACGTGAAAGCATATGAATATATGTAAGCATGATAGAATGAAAATAGAAACTCCCTCTTGCTCTCTCCCTCAGTGCATTTGTGTAGAATATATGTATGTCCACACACACACAAATTTGTGTATGCATAGGTATATCCTCAGACGCTTCTTATTTATATTCTGCTTGAAACTGTTTTTAGCCTTGTTGGAGTAGGCATCTCAGGCTGACAACAAATAAACCAATATTTCAATTAGCATAAAAACACATATCAGATTACATACCAGATAAATGATCCTGGTGGCATGGGTAGGTAGTGTATGTAAAATGTGTCCATGTGAATGAGCATACAGATGCTGTGCCTTAAAGATTAAGGGAATTCTACACTATCAAATATCTGTGTCTAGGTTGATTTTAGCCTGGAGAAAATGCACTCGACTTAGAAATTCCATACTTTAGAGTAGCTCCCAGTTTCCTGGGGCTAATCTTTAATACTGAATAGATAAAATCTTCTCCAATCCAACAAATCAAGCAATAAAAAGATGGTTCAGCTACTTTTAATATCAAAGGTCAAAGAATCCATCTTAATACTCTACTATGAAATGCTAGCCTGATGAAATTAAAACAAGACAACACAAGCAAACAAACAAAAACCCCAAACTCCTGAAAAGTAACGAAGTCCATATTATGATATAATGACCTCTTGCATCTGATTGTTTACTACATCTAGTTGTTTACATAAAATAGAAGTCCTTATAGACCTCTACATTATTTAAGAAAATTAGCATGTTTCAAGAAAGTAGCAGATTATTGCAGATGAAAGTGTTTTACCAATAGGGATTTTATGGGTGGCAAATGTGATTAGATATTTATTAGCATCTGCAAGCCAAATACGTGGCATGTACCTCCCGGAAACACCTCAACATGGATATTCTAATTTCCACCACTTCAAATGGACAAAAGGGTTTTTATTTAGGCATAGTCAAAGACAAACAAAAAACTAGATAGTAAATTAGGGCAAGTTATTTCTGTTGCTTAAACAATTATCAAGTCCCCATCTGCTGCCTAAGGATAAATGGCAAAAAGAATCGTCTGTCATTGTCATTTTTTGAAATGTGGCAAATGTTGACCGTCTACTTAATTAGTCTGTTGTCTTCATCTACTAAACATATTGAAATTTTATAGGAGATAAACTTAGGGAAAATAGTAAATAGTCTCTGTCTCCAAGTGAACAGAATAAGGACATAAAGAATGATAAAGCTGCCCTCCAGAACCACTTGCTCCATTAATACAATTCTGCCGGGAATCCCTGATTACAGGGAGGTGGGCTCACAGTTTCCATGACCACTAATGGGAGCAACATGTGCACAATGCTGGGAGGACAGTGCCTTGATGCTCTGAGGGTGTTGCTGCTAAATGTCTCCCCACTTTACCAGAGCTTTGTTTTTGACAAATACTGTTGTGCTGTAATGAACTTTAAGCAACAGCTGGAGGAAGAATACATGCCCAGTTTTCAAGGTCTATAAGAAAATGAATGCTTCTATGACATGATTTATAAATGGTATTATATCTATGAAATTTTAATGCTTTAATTTTGGGCCACATGTCATGAATTAGTGAGCCAAGATACTATCAGGGCTCGTTTTCACAAGAGCAATTTCCACTAAAAGATTAAGAGGCTATAGCTCTTGGTAAAGGTTACCTTCCCAGCAGAAAGAGGCAGTGGCAAGGGAAACCTAGCATGGCATTTTCTACAAAACAATTCCCTTGGAGAAATCAGAAAGCTCTCCATTCAGTAGTCCTGTAATCAAAACAGAGAAATAGGAAGAACAAGTTTTGCCTTGATAAGATTTAATAAAGGCAAATTGAATAAAGCAAAACTGATCAAAACAGAGAGACAACATTTAAAAATATCTACATACCACAATTTCCCTTCATTTTTAAAAATTGTAACCACATATCTGAATAATTATGCAGCAAGTCTGCAAAGCGAAAGAACTTTACATAAAGCCATGAGGTTAATCTTTGAACCACTGACATGGGTATTTGCTTTGTCTGGCTTAGTTTTGTTTGTTTGTTTCTTCCTTTCTTTCTTCCTTCCTTTCTTTTGTGGTGGGGCAGGACATGTATGTGGTGGCTGCTGTTCAATCAACCAACACTGCATGGTCACTCTGTACTGGACATCATCGGAATGGAGAAGAAATGACAGATGAAAATTAGACATGCAAATCACTACTTTAGCTATGAGAACCCCCTCATTCCTTATACTTACTGTGAAAATGATTAATCAGGCTCCCCAGAGCTTTTCCTCTGGCATTTTTTTCTGACATGTCATCTGTAGTTTCCAAAATTATTATACAACTTTTATGAAACTAAGTCTACAAGACAAGCTCTAAGGTATAACTGATGTCTCTTTTGTAAGCCAGAGAAATTTGCACAGCCTGTGTCTCAGAAGGCTAATATTTCAGCTCTTCTTGGGGTGTTATTACCTGCATGTGTCTGGCTTCTATAGCACTAGACTGCCAAGATTCCTTGGTCTAACTGCAACAGGGGAAAAGCTATCATCAATTATGGACTGGGAGCAAACAATTAACTTTGCAGGAAGCGATTCAAATGAAAGCCAAATCGCATTTTGGACATTCTGTAACATCAAAACTTCAGTTTATCGGGACATACAAAAACACTTCATTTTCCACAGCGTCTATGGGTGCCATTAAATTCTATCCTTTGGCCTTTCTCTGTGTCTCTGTAAGAATAAAACACTATCATAGAGGAAAACACCCATTGCCAATAACTAATCACTAATTGCCAATAACTAATCATACTGTTTTCCTCTGTATCTGAGAGTCTCTAGGGGAGGAGCAGGGAAATTTTTGAGCAGAGTTGCCTAAGGTTTCCCTAGCTGGCCCTGACTGCACTGCCCACCTGTTCCCTGTTTAGAGAAACCATCCTTTCCCCTCCCCAACCTTCTGTTCCTTGTCTCAGACTAATGATGATATATGGGGTGCTGTGTTCCTCCTAATTATGAAAATTGCTTTCTATTGGTTCCAAGATTTTTATTTGATATCTTCTCAGAATCTTGGCTAGCCTCTGTGCCTTGGGGCCCTTAAGTAAAATTAGATCTTAGAGCCCCCATATGGGATCTGACAAACAGCTTTTAACCAGGAGCTCTTATTTAAAAAAGAAAATCTGGTTCTTTATAGAAAAGATGCTAGTTCTCTACCATAAAGTCCACTACACCACCAAGCCTGGGCTTCCATATCTGAAGAAAAGTTCCCAGACCCTGATGCCCAAATATCATCATTGGTAAATACACCATTCACCTTTTCCCTACAGATTTCCTTCAGTATGTTGCTCCTGCAAAATTGGGTGCCTTACCCAAGTTTGTGGACTCACCACCATCTCCCCAACTCCTCATATAAGAAATCTGAGAGTTAATCTTGATGCATTCACTACTCTCATATTTAGTTACCATCAAATCACCTTCCTCAATATCTTCTAACCCAATCTACTCCAATCCACCCACACTCTACTATTTTATTTGAGGATTTCAGGATTTCTTACCTTTAGTACTAATGATGTCTGACACACCGTGAGTGCTCAATGCGTGTTTGGTGAATAAATCAATAATATAATTAATGAATAAAATCTGTTCTCTTTTGAGTGGCCACTAAGGGCACAAGAGGATAGGACACCAATTTTCAGGTGCCATTGGAAATCACAAGATGGAGGGAAAACTCAGTTGTTTTATTTTTACAAGGAAACTTAGTATGTTTGTGATAGATGTTGGAAAGGAACTTAAGAATGATTATCTTTCCATTGATGATTAAAATGGATTTCCATTTCTTCTGCATATAAAGATGAACTGTTGCTATGGCTCAAACCAACACATTTCATCACTGGCTTCTCCATGACAACATGTTCTGCATGTTAGAGTCTCTTCCCAGCTATAAAAAAATGGATATTTTGGCTGCCTTCAAACTGCAATTCCATATTCAGAGTTTCTACTGAAATAACCCAACTATTCAGGTACCTTTGACCTATAGAAGACAGAGCTTAGGTCAACTTCCTTGCCTTAGCATGGGGCTTGAGGAAGACCACACATGGAGGAAGGGCCACCTTCTCAACTAGCCAAGTGAGCTAATCAACTCTGCTGACAAACAAGTGGCAGATCAAAGCCAGATCACCTAACAACCAGTTCTTCCATACACTACTGGTGCTCTTTGATACAGTCTATTATTTTCTTTACCAGGTTTATGGAAGCCTTTAACACCTTAGACCCTTTCAGGGCTCTTTCTGGCAGTTTGAATTTTGAAACTTGTAAAAGAAATATCCTCAGGCTTCAACTCCACTGCCTGAGATATTTCCCAGAGACTTGCACATGCTTTCAGCAGAAGAAACTATGGGCCCTTGAATTTCAGATTAATATAAGGAAGATTGTTTTGAAAATTGGAGCTACTGGCTGGTGGAATGGGCAGCTTCAGGAAGTAGAGAGCTTTTGTGCCTGAAGATTTCAAAAGAGGCTGATAATTACTGCTTAATGTATCAGGAAGAGGATTCAGCCATGGAGGTAGGAGTGTAGTACAGATAATAGAAATAGAGATGGTAGATTGTTTAAATTCATCTCTGAGATTCTACGGTCCTAATAGATTCTACTTAAGTGGTGATAAATTCTATGTGCAGACTTAAATAATTGTCAAATGGCTATAAAATATCTAGAAATAAGGATTATAAGACTGTCTCATTTTATATAATCTATTATTTTAGATACACAGTTTAGATAAAAATTCCTAATTTTGAATTTAACACATCATCACTCAGAACTGTGCCATATACCAGGCCCTTAAAGTGTTTATTTAAATAATTTGGCTACTTTGTATTGAATTGTCGAGTTTCCTACTGGGTTATTTCTACTCTCTCTCTTCCATTTTCCATAGATTATAACTTTCACAAAGGCATTTTGCATTATTCATTGCAGCATTTCTAGTATCTAAACAGTCCTTAGCACATAGTAGGTGTTCAATGAATATTTATTGAATTTTGAACATTTTCTTACCCATAAGACTGGATGAAAAAGACAAAATTTTCTACCCAGAGCAAATATTTTCCTTGCATCCTTCTCTACTGTCCCTGCCAACCCCACTCCTACCCACAATGACTCCAAGGACTTAAAGAACCAAACCACTCATTACTTCCTAGAAGTACAAGGCCAGAGGATAAAAATTAAAATATTAACAGTACAGTGTTTATATCTCCATAAAAAATTCACAAATGTGTTTATTTTATTTATGTTTTCCATTTTCATATTTATTTGTAAAATGAAATGTTATTACACCTATGAGACAAAAAAAAAAAAAAAAGGAGAAGAAAGGGGAAGACACTACCTTGGCTACATGTTCATTCAAATTGGACCAACATCTCTATAAACATGGAATCAAAAGGACGTTTTTCCTTTTTCCTGTGTAGGTGTAACACAAACAATGAGAGCTTGGCCACATGGTCATGCTGAGTTCTGAGAAGAGAAGGAACTATGCACTCAGGTTCCCTGTATCAGGGCAGGGGATTGCTCCCTACTGTGCAATTCACACACAGACCCTGCTCTCTCAGAAATAAGGACACCACTCTGGGTGTTTATATGTTTGGGATGCTTGCTGCCATATGCCAATCAACAATGAGATTTGTTATGTGGAAGGAAGAGGCAGGACATGCAATGACCCTGGCCTGTCAGCAGGTTTATATTGCTTATGACATTTCAGCAAGTGACTGGATGCTTGTAAGAGGACCCAAAAGGTAGTTCCACTCGCCAGCACTGGTAATCGCGTAAAAAGTGTCTGTAGCAATCAGCAGGTGCCTTGCATGCCCCCTGGAAAACACATGGCTAAGTGACTTCTGAGGTTTGTTCAGCACTGCCTTCAGCACAGATACAACTAAAATGATTAAGCCTATTTCCCCTTGACTCCCCTGGCAACTCACTTCTAATCTCACCACATCGATCACCGGGAAAAGATTATCTACTTCTACAAAACTTTTAGTTAACTTTCTGGGCTATGGTCTGACATCAGCAAAGCTTCTCTTTAACTGATAAGACAAGCAATTTCATTTTCTTCTCTAGTGAGTTTAAGGTATTAAGACACTACCTAAAATTCTTCAAAATGGTATCTTCTTGTCTCCTTGCCAAGCTGTGAGACTAACAACACTTTTGACAAGCTGAAAAATTTCTTAGCTGCCTGCTGTCTCCGCAACAAATTTCCTTCATCAACTAATTCACTAATTTGGGCCTTCTTGAGAACTCAGCTAATTTCTAAGAACAGGTGGCTTATTCCATAAGTGTTCAATAAAGATTCACACATGATTACACATACAGCATTGCCTTAAAAACAAATGAAGAAATGTGTGTATTTATGGAGAAGCTAAAGAGACAGACAAGAGATTCTTCAGTAGCTAACTGTGTGCATCTGGTGATCTGGCAAAATTCTTCCCAGAAACTGGTGGGGGAAGGAAGCAGAAGTAGGTGACATAAGGATATAAAGTCCTGGTCACATGGACAATTAACTATTCTTGGGGAAGCTACCAAGAGGTTATAGATATGAAACAAACAAAAAAACTACCAATCACAGCTTCGCTCTTATTTTTTCTCTATTCTTATATTTACCTGGCCTTGAGTTTATTCAGTCATGCAACATTTACTGAGCATTTAATAGCACTTAATACGTGTCAGGCACTGCTTCATTTGCCTAAGTTAACCATCTTCTCTTATTAGAAAAGAGGAAAGGATACGTTATATGGTTAAGAAAATGAATCAGATGCTGTGATATTACTAGGATAGGCAGGAAAAAACATAGTTCATGTAAAGAATATAAAGTCAATCATTCCCCTATTTGCCTGGACATAAAATATCCAAAAAAAAAAAAAAAAAAAAAAAAAAAGAGGAAAAAAAAGGAATGATATAAAAAATTCTGAATAACATTTTTGTCAAATTTAAGGAATTGGCTATTTTTCCATGAGGAATATTTAACTTGCTTAAGAAAAAATGCTGAACATCAGAGAAAGCTGGAAGATACAAAGTGATGTTATCATGACATATTTTCTCAAAAGGGCAATAATTTTTGATAAGATGATTGCTATAAGAGAGCATAGTAAAATTCACCTTTTTTCTTAACAGGATATTAAATTTTAAAATTTCTTAATTTTCTTAATTAAGAATTAAGGATTTATGTTGCATAAATCACTACCTTACAAACCACTGGAACCCAACAGTACAAAGTACAGTGAGTACCACAATAATTTTGAGTTAACATGTACATACCAGGATGATAATAAATTCAGTCACTCTTTATATATGATAAGCAAAAAACAGCAACTCAACTCACTCAGGCATAGTTAACCTTTCTTTCCCATTCATAATCCTAGTTATTCTTCAATGATTTGATCCAGGAAAAAGTATTTGCATTTATCATATAAGATGGCAAATACTTCTGGTGCTCAGAAGGTTTAAATTCAACACAGTTCCCTAAAAAATCATGCTTTCTAGAAGAAAGAGGATCTATTTCCTACAATCTGTGATAAAATCATGGATGTGAAAATATTTCAACTGGTACAAGGATTACTGTTCCTTGTAAGTGCAGAAGTTGCCTTTTTTTAAAAAAAGTAGGTGGATGCAGAGGTAGCTCACATTTTTTGGTTCAAGAGTTCCAGCTAAGGTCTAGAAACAGTGAGGGACCACTGAGAGAATTTAATCAAGAGCATGACATTGGAATTGAATTTTGCAGGAACCCATACCAGAAGCAGGGATAATATTTCAGAAGATATCTTTGTAATTCACTGAAGAAATGACAATTAAAAGGCATCATGAATGGAAAGATGTACACAGATAGGAGATAGAATAGATAATATGTGGTGTAAAATTAAATGTAAAAGATACTTGGATAACTCAGATTTTGGCTTTAGGCCTGGATAGAAGCCTCATCCATTACCAACATTAGCAAAATAAGTCAAAGACCAATTTTGAGAGAGGAAAGGATAAGCTAATTTTGGACAGTTTGCAGTTTTAGTTGTCTAAAAGGGTACTGAAATAGAGATATCTAGGAGAGCACTGATATTTGAGTCTCAGTAGGCTGGGAATGTGAACAGAAAAGTGGCATCTATGGACATGGGCCTGCATGAAGTCATTCAGAGATTAGGTGTAGAATAGAATTAGGAGAGAATCAAGAAAAAAGTCCTTGGAGACAATGATATTTCTGGGTGAAAAAGGAGATCCAAGAAAGGAAATGAAGAAAGAACAACCAGAGTGGTGTCCCCCAAGGCAAGAGGAGAGAACACTTTGACAAGGAGCTATGTCAAATGCTCCAGAAAATGAGTAAAACAAACACAAAAAAGCATCCATAAGCCTTAGCAACATAAGATGTCACTGGCAAGTTTATTCATTTGGTAGTATAAAGAAGTAACTGAGTTAGAAGTAAGTGAAAATTTAGGGAGAAAGACATCGAAGGTACACACATCTTTTAAGTAGCTTCCTATGAAGCATAGAAGAGTTTTATCATAGTAAATAGAGGAAGGTATAAGGTTGGAAAAATTTTTTAAAAGAAAAGATGGATTGAATTAAACAACTGCACATGCTGCACGGAGTACAGAGAAACAACTGAAGATGTAAGAGAAAGAAAGGAAAGAGGAGAGGGAGGGAGACAGGGAAGAAGAGAGGGAAGGAAGAAAAATAAGCATCTTTGGTCTAAGGGCAGAAGATCCAAAGTACAGGTGAAGAATTGTCCATTATCATACATACATTTTTAATAGCATTCCATAAAGGTTGATATTTTATAAAGATATTCCATGAAGGTTTAAATGTCTTCTTAAGATGGACATTATTAGCTCAACAAACATGAGTGCACACTATTCAAAAATGGCTGGATTAACTATCTAAATTAGGTCCATTATTTCCATAGTTCAGAGTATAGCTCAGCCCTTCTTTAACTTTGCTGCTTCATTACAGAAAATGGATTAGCTTTGCATCTAGCCTCAGATGGAAAATGATCAGTGATTTAGACTGCCTTGACATGGATGAGATGTCACATAATTTGATTTTGGAGAGAAAATAGATGGTAGAAACTGATTTCCTTAATTTTATGAACATCAAATCCAAGAACATAGGAGTTTCATGGCTTAAAAAAATATCTGATGCTAATGGCACAAGTGATAAAATATGGGTCTAAGCAAAATGACTCAGTATTGAACAGTAAGCCCTGCAGCACCCAATTACTCAGTGCTGTTTCTAGTGAGAAATATGATATTTGGAGGTATAAAATAACCTGCAGCCATAAGAAATATATATGGTAACAATAAGCAGGAAGAAATTCCCTAACTGCTGTCCTACGAGATCTTAATTGTAGTCTTATTAGGACAGTTAATTATTGGGGGCGTGTTATTTTCAAGCAATCAGATTTTCGCATTCAGACGGCACTTCTACTAAAGTTGACTTGCTAATAAAGTTTCATTTGCAACCAGCATTAACATGATTTTATTTTGAATGTGTCAGTTGATTTGTCTAGGCGTCTTGTTTTGATTTGCCTTGGCCAATTTTGCAGCAGGACAAACAAAGAATTTTCTTTAGTTCTCTCAGCTCACACAAGGTTAATATGGCAGCCCCTGTACTTACTAAATAAGTGAACTGCCATGCTTCTATTAATTCATTTTTGCCGAGCTGAAATCCATTTCAGACTGGAATGTTTTCTCCTCCTTGAATTTACTGAATGTATTTTGTACCAATACAGCAAAATATGTCTTGGAAAGAAAACATAATTAGAAAATAGAGAAACCAGCGGGGTTTTTTGTTTTGTTTTGTTTTTGTTGCTTTCCCTTCAAACAAGTGTATGTTTGGGCAGCAAAGACAGCAGTATATGGCCCTTCATTCATTTCTGTAGAGAATAGTGGCTCAACTGCTGAAAAAGGAGTTGTGTTTATTCTGCAAAATGCATATCAGATCCTTTGACAAGCAATACTCATTAAGGTCTGTTTTGTATGCCATTCGGTATGCCTGGGATGCTTCTATAGACAAGCCATCCCCTGGGGCAGTTTAACCACATTTATTCTTCTCAATTTTCCCCTAGGTTTCTAACTACAAAAGGAAAAATAAATAAATTAAATTAACAAAATCCATTTGGAAAATGAATCTTGTGTAATGGGTTCCAGGAAATGTCTAGTGCCAACATGAATGCAACCAGCATTTCCACTCACACCCAGGATGACTTTGCTTTGATACATGAGCAGAAACACTCTTGGTAAACCTGGGATTTGAGGCCACAGCTCATTAATGCACCTGGACACGAAGTACTGTACTGCATGTCTGTGTTTCTACCGCGCCTTTCAATGCCTCCTCTCTATGAGTAGAACCTGTCTGCTATTGTTTGGTTGGGTAAAAACTGCCCATGTACGTGGAGAATGGTTGTGTGTGTTGAAGTAGGTGTTAATCCATGCACTGGTTTAATGTAGTCGGGCTCCCGTAGAGATTCCAAATTACAATTCGACTACACAGGGTTTATAGACAACTTTCATGCTGGGAGAGAGATGGTCTGCAAAGGGTGCCAGGAAAAAAGTGCACACATGACATGGAAGCGGGCTTGGGAACAAATCTTTCTGAACATTTCTGTAGTAGGCTTTGGTGTGTTAAAGCAATGTGAAATGCCTAACATGCAAGTCAGTTCAATTACTGGAAGAGATGTGCAGGTGTCCAGGAAAGAGCACCAGACTGCAGTTAGAAGGGCAGGGTTCTAATCATGCCTCTGCTGTGTACCTGTGGTCTGTTCTTGGGCAAGCCACTAGACCTCTCTAAGCCTTACAAATAGGGTATAATAGTACCTGCTTCAAAGGGTGGCTTACAAGATGGAATGACGTAGTAGACAAGGTACTGGCTAATGCCCCCAGTGAGTTAACGGGCATTCTGCTAGGCACTGGGAATATGAAAGAATAAGATATGATTCCAATCTTAAGTTTAAAGTGTTTTCTTCTTTTCTTTAATTTTTAAAACCTCTTTTCCCATGTCATAAGAAATCAACATAGCAATAATCTTATTTTTAACATACAGATGCAACTACTGAAGCACAGGGATAAATAATTATTTGCTCAGGGCAAATATATATGCATTAGAGAGCCTATAGTCCTGACACTGACTTGACAATTTCAAGCTTGGGAATTTAGGAAAGCAGGTCCTTCCTTATCACATTCCACAGAATGATTACAAATTTCCACACCCACTCTGGATTGGCTGAAGAATTTTCAAGGTAAATAACTGAAATACACTGTAGGTTCTTGGGAAGCACAATATAAGGACTCACAAGAGATATCTATTTCTCGTAAGTACCAGTATGATTTGATTTAGGCTGTTCAAAGGATATCTCTGAAATACCAAGGGAACTAAAACTACAACATTATTAACTACCTTCACATTTGGATATTATTGCATCTGGTGAAGTGGCTACATAGTCGTGCAGCTTTACAATGTTTTATTGTATAAAAGGAAAGAAAATATGACACTTTATAACATTGTTTTGTTAGTTTTAATATATCATTTAGAAATAGTCTTTCATGTTGCTTGAATTTTTCCAGTAAAATGTCATAAGTAAATAACAATTGGTACCCCTCTTTGATTATTGTTTCTTTGATTATTGTTCTCTTGTGGTACCTTACTTTGTCAGTTATATGAAAAGTAAGGGTGTGATTGCTCTCATGAATATGCATAATTTCAAAGCCTATACCAGCTTGCATAGTATATTAAACCTGGTATTGAAATTCCGATCAGATGTATTATGATACTGTGCAACATCAAAACCAAGAATAAGAAGGTCTCATGGCTTTAAAATCATATTGAATTTGATCCAGGCATTTGCTGAAAAAAGGTTACAAAAATACTCTTTTGCTTTCTACATATAGAACAGGAAAGTATTAACATCTTTTTTTCCCTCTCCCTTCTTTTTCTGTCCTAGCTTCCTCCCTCCTTCCCTGTCCTCATTCTTTTTTCTTCATTCCTTTCCTTCATTCAACAACTATTTATTAAGGGTAGGATGGCCAACTGTTTGGAATTCACTGGGACAAAGTGAATCCCAAGGATGTGGAATTTTCAGTGGTAAAATGGAGAAATTTCCAAGCAAACTGGGAGGAATTGGGTATAATAATTGAGGACCTATTTTGTGCCAGGTATTCTAGGTGCTGAACATTCAGCAATGAATAAAGCAAACCCCCTCTCATGTAGTATACTTTTCAATGAGAAGAGACAGGAGGCAGAAAAGAAATTCTCACAATGTAAGTGCAGAAAGAATTAAACCGGGCAAGAGAGAGCGATGGGTAAGGGAAGGGGACTTTACTTTATCTGGGGTGGTTCAACGAAGCCTTTCTGGTTAGGTGACATTTGGCAGGATGTGGAGGAACTGACGGAGTGAGACACTGAGTAGCGCAGGGAAGAGGATCAGAGTCATTGGAAGGGCCCTGGGGCAGAGCTGTATTGGGAGGTCTGGAGGAATAAGAAGGAGGCAGTGTGGCTGGAGCAGAGGGACAGTGAAGATGCTGGAGGTAGGAGATGAGGAACCTGCAGGGCCATTGTAAAGAGTGTGAGCTTTTATTCCGAGTCCCATGGGAAGCCATTGAATGGTTACTTACATTTGGCAGGAAGATTTTGATTGCAGTATAGATAATACACTCTAGAGAGGGAGAGTAGAAGCAGAGAGACTAGCTTGGAGGTTCTTGCCATAGTCCATCTATTATTGGGATGTTTTAACATAAATTACTCTTTACCTGCTAGTTGTTCAGTTCCTTTTCAAAGCTACTATATATATTAGCCCATACCTGACATACTGTCACTATTTTAGGGTAGAATCTGAGAAATACTTGCTAGTTGATGTCCGTCTGTGCTCCAGGGATCCGTATGGCACCTACCATTCACTGTTACCTAATCTTTACTCATCAAAGATGTCCCCTTTGCTTTAAAAACAGAATCTTAGTCAAATATAAATATGTAGTTTACCGACTCGGTTCTAAGTGATAACAAAATATCAATCTATCACTTGAAACAATAACAAAAAAAAATACAACACTGCTCACAATAAAAATATCTGAACAAAGGCTTTTTACTAATCTTATGCTAGAGATAATAATTTTGAATTATATGAATGTGCTTTCTTCTCCTGAATTTCTTTGTGCTCACCCCGATATTGTTCCAGGGGCATCTACTTGCCCAGGGAGGATTAGCAGTTCAGGGTAGGACTGCAGAGGCAGTGGGAGTGTTGATAAACATCTTTGAATATCCACAGCTTTGGCACTGAAAACAAGACAGTAGTTTTGAACAACTTGTTCTGTTAGAAATGAAACGAATCATCTAAAACCTGTTAGCCTCAATTAACATAACAAGAACCAGGCCTGAAGCACAAATCTGGCATATCTGTGCTTTTTCTATAATGTAGGAAGGACACTTTTTCTTCCATGTCTACCGAGCTGGGAGGCTTAGTGCCCCAGTAAAAAGGATATGACTTTGAGGAAGCCCATTCAAGAGAGGAAGAGAAAACGGAAGGACCTGCTATTTTCCAGAGGGATATTCCTGTGGGGAGAAACGAAGACATGGAATTTTCCTAGGGGAGAGAGAAGACACATCTTGATGCCTCCTGGGGGAGAGGGACAATTGTGCTGTGGAAGGAGACCACAGTGGTTGGCTCCACCAAAGTAAAATAGCCTGAGGTTAGCTCTCCAAAATCTTTAACGCTTGTGTGGTGTAGAAGGTATCCAGGAGCTTCCTCTGCATTCTAGAAGTCAATAGCAGGAGGACAGTGTTTGGTGAGCTTAAAGGCGTGTGTCCTCAGCTGTTGTCAGCATAGCCAGCCCCCTTAATGCTGACCCAATGGGAGCCCAGCAAAAGGCACAGGCACCATCCATGAGATCAGAGGGACTCCTCCCCTTGGACACTGGACTGAGAAACATCCTCCCACCCTTGTACCCAGCAATCATCTTTGGAAACGGAAATGGGGAGGGGAAGAATTCTGAAAAGGGCAAGAATTTTCTTGCAGGGGAGCCTTTTAAGTGGAATCAAAAATAAGAAACAGAACTGACAAGTTGAACTTTTTCTGCCATAGAGGGGAAGGTAAAAGTTCATCAAAATTAGATCAGTTTCAGAATAATAAAAATGCTGCCACGCCTGTAATCCCAGTACCTTGGGAGGCCGAGGCGGGCGGATCATGAGGTCAGGAGATTGAGGGCTAACACGGTGAAACCCTGTCTCTTCTAAGAAAACAAAAAATTAGCCGGGCGTGATGGCAGGCGCCTGTAGTCCCAGCTACTCAGGAGGCTGAGACAGGAGAGTGGTGTGAACCCGGGAGGCAGAGCTTGCAGTGAGTCAAGATTGCACCACTGCGCTGCACTCCAGCCTGGGCGACAGAGCGAGACTCCGTCTCCAAAAAAAAAAAAAGCTACATTGTACTTGTGTATTTGAGCCTGGTTTGTTGTCTTTTGATACCACCAATTTGACATCACCAGTGAATCCACCACTAATTTAGCATTTAATCCTGAATCTGGCCTGGCTGTGAAGGTTGTAGTCATTTGCTGTGGGGTTCTTTTGAATTAAGTTCTCTTCAAGGATGTATCTAGCTTGTTTGACCTATATTACTGAAGGGAGCAAGAATCTTTAAGAAAAAATAAAATTACAAATACAAAGTAGGTTTAAAAGTAAACAGTTAGAATGAGAAAATAGATCACCATAATTTATCAAAGACTTTTTAATTCAGTTTCTTTTCTTCTATGATCTTTATACCTCTCACTGGGTCCATGCAAGGGAGAGGCGCTGCCACAAGCTTCACCCACTTTGTGTTCTATCTCAGGTACTCAGTTTATTCCAATAGATCATCCTGTTTTCCACAAGAGCCAATACTGCAAGGTTAAGTCTATGACCTAAGTAGGAGCAAACTAGTAGGTCAGAAGAACATGGCCTACTGTCTTGGCATGACTGTCTTTGTTGGAGACAAGGAGCGTGGTCAATTTCATCATAAGCTCACTCTCGTACCTCTTGTCTACTTCTTGGCACCCCTTTCCCCTCTCTGGACTTGGGATGCTTAATGGATCCTTCTTGTACATAATGGGGGAAATGACAACTAATCTCTACTGCTAAAGGTATTAGGAACATTTACTGTCTATGAGCCAAAGTAGCTTTAGAGGGGCAGAAGGGAGAAATAACCTGCACTGAGCACTCTCATATATGCTAGGCTAATAACTATTCTATGGGCTTTACTTGATTTTTCTATGGAGAAAGACTTTGTGTTTCATATATTTTCATAATAAAATCAAACAAAAAATATTATGGAACAGCTAAACAACTCAGTTTTCTCCACCGGGTAAATTAAGACAATATATGTGAAGTACTTTGTAACTGTACCATGCTAAATAAATGTAAAATAACCTTATTATTGTTATTGTTGTTATTATTTCCACTGTTTGGGAGCATGAGAGTTAAACTGGTTTCTAAATACCTGACTTTGTCATCAGGGTGCTGCTGATTTGAAATTCCAAGTATTATCTTCCTTTGAGAAATTCTGAAGAAAATTGTATGGGTGAAAAGAGCAACATTTTAAAGAAAGTGTCAAGAGCAATCAGCATGACTTCTTGGGATACCTCCCAATTTTCCAGAGAGAAGACCCATCAGGCACCTGCCTCTCCCAGTTTGTCCCTTTGTTAGCACTTGTAAAGTGAGGCAGATTTCGAAAGAAATACAACGCAGATTTAATTTCACCTCTGGCTCAAGGCCTAATATCCCTTCCTCCCTTTCCCCGTGTCTCTGTCTGCCTGGTTTAGTAAGAGGGTTGCCAAACAAGATTGAAAACTGATTGATTTCCCATTCTGATACAGCTATAGTGCCGGTTGTATTATTCTTTAGTGGTGTTAGTTAAATATTTAGTGCAACCTTAAGTGAAAAATTCTGTCTGTGTAATGTAAACATATTGTTAGGTTGCCTGAAATGGTCACATTTCAATTAAACTGAATGACAGGAGTGTGGATAGTGCCTTCTCAGGATTCCAGAAAGATGCCATCAGTAAAAGCCCCACAGAGCAATGGGGCTCCTATGTCTCCCTTCTATGTGCAGACCAAGTGTATTAATATTTGTGACGAGAAAGCTGGTCTGACACCACATGAGGGCTTGGTCTCTTCATCTGCCTATCTGATGAACAGTTTAGATTTTTCAAAAATTCTAACTTGAGAATTGTCTCTCTGACCTTTATTGTACAAATATTGATACAGTCTATAATCTCCAACAGATCTGGATCATCTATTAAACAAACGTTTTCAAACATTATCATAGTAATATATTTACTTTTACAAGGCACAATGAAAGACAATGGGTAGATGTTGCAGACAAGCACATTTTGCCTCAAAGAGTAAAAATAATTTAAATGATTCTCCACATAGGCAGACCAACTCAGGAGGTAGTGGACAGACGTTTGGCTCTGGGTATTTTTAAATAAAGTGAGGTTTCTACCCGTCAGAGACAGTAGCTCTCAAGTGGGTGACAGTGGCTATTAAGTGGGTGTTGACGATGTAGAGAGACAGTGTGCCTAGTTACCACCACGTCATCCTGCATTTGTCCCCACTCTATCATTCCCATTGCCACTACGCTAGTTCAAGCCCTGCTTTTAATTTTCCTGAACTATGTAAACATTGTCTTTGCTTATATCCTTGTCTGTCATCTCAGCTTCTTACATCCTGTCCTCCACTATGACACTGAGCGATCCTCCCCCCGTTTTATAAGAGTTTTATTGCGATGAAACTCACATACCATATAATTCACTCATTTAAAGTGAGTTCAGTGCATTTTGTTATTATTCACTGCATTGTGCATCTATCACCACAATATAATTTTAGAACATTTTCATCAGCCCAAGGAGAAACACTGTCCCCATTTATGGTCATTTCTTATTCCTGCTCCTACTCCCTTGTCCCAGTCCCAGGAAACAACTAAGCTACTACCTCCATAGATGTGCCTATTCTGGACATTTCATATAAATAGAATTATATAATATTTGGTCTTTTGTGACTGGCTTGCTTCACTTAGAATGTTTCCAAGATGCATATATGTTGTACCATGTATCTGTATTTATGATTGTTGAATAATATCATATTGTATGGATCTCACACATTTTTTAATCCATTAATCAGTTGACAGACATGTAGGTTCCTTTCATGCTTTGATTATAAAAATAATGCTTCTATGAAAATACATGCAAAAGTTTTCGTGTGGATGTGTTTTTGTTTTTCTCAAAGTGAAATTACTGAATCATATGTGGCCTCTATGTTTCATATTTTAAGGAGCTGCTAGACTATGTTTCAAAACAGCTGTGCCATTTTGATTCCCTATCAGCAATGTATGAGGATTCCAGTTTCTCCATTTTGCCAATAATTTTTATTATAACTATTTTGACAGTAGCCATCAAGTGGGTATGAAGTGGTATCTCATTGTGGTTTGATTTGCATTTTTCAGATTTCTAATGGTGTTGAGCATCTTTTCATGTATTTATTGGCCATTTATATATCTTCTTTGGAGAGGGGTCAACTAAATCCTTAGACAAATGTTTAAATTACATTGTAATAATTATTTATGTATTCTATATATGAGTCCTTTATCTGATATATAATTTGAAAATATATCCTCCCATTCTGTTAGTTGATTTTCCCTTGTCTTTTTAAAACATTCACAACTAAACTGTTACTGACTATAGTAGCCTATTGGACTATCAAATGCCATGTCTTATTCATTCTTTCTATTTGTTTTTTGTACCCGTTAAACATCCCCACTTCCCCACAACTCTCCCACTATCCTTCCTAGCCTCTAGTAACCATCCTTCTACTCTCTATCTCCATGAAATCTATGCCTTTGGTTTCTAGATCTCACAAATAAGTGATAGAACAGGGAATATTTGTCTTTCTGTGCTTATTTTGCTTAGCATAATGACCTCCAGTTCCATCCTTGTTGCTGCAAATGACAGAATCTCATTTTTTTTGAATGGCTGAACAGTACACTATTGTGTATAAGTACCACATTTTCTTTATCCATTAATCCGTTGATGGACACTTAGGTTGCTTCCAAGTTTTGGCTTCCAAATTTTGGCTTCCAAATTTTGGCTTCCAAGGTTTTGCTGCAACAAACATGGGAAAGCAGTCATCTCTTTGATTTACTGATTTCCTTTCTGTTGGTTATATACCCAGAAGTGGGATTGCTGGATCATACAGTAGCTCTATATTTAGTTTTTTGAGGAACGTTCAAACTGTTCTCCACAGTGATTGTACTAATTTACATTCCCACCAACAATGTGCGAGGGTTTCCTTCCCTCCACATCTTCAGCAACGTTTGCAATTCCCTGTCTTTTGGATACAAGCCATTTTAAGTGGGGTGACATGACATCTCATTGTAGTTTTGATTTGCACTTTTCTGATGATCAGTGATGCTGAGCACTGCTTCATATTCCTGTTTGCCATTTGTATGTCTTCTTTTGAGAAATATCTATTCAAATATTTTGCCCATTTTTAAATTGGATTATTAGATTTTTTTCCTATGGAGTTGTTTCAGCTCCTTATATATTCTGGTTATTAATCTCTTGTCAGATGGGTAGTTTGCAAGTATTTTCTCCCATTCTGTGGGTTGTTGCTTCACTTCATTAATTGTTTCTTTTGCTGTGCAGAGCTTTTTAACTTGATGTGATCCCATTTGTCTACTTTTGTTTTGGTTGCCTCTAATTTTGGGGTATTTCAATAAAATTTCGCCTGAACCAATGTCCTGAAGAGTTTCTCCAATGTTTTCTTGTAGTAGTTTTATAGTTTCAGGTCTTAGACTTAAGTCTTAAATCCATTTTGATTTGATTTTTGTATATGGTGAGAGAGAGGGGGGTCTAGTTTTATTCTTTTGCATATGGATATCCAGTTTTCCCAGCACCATTTATTGAAGAGATGGTCTTTTCCCCAGTGCATGATCTTGGTTCCTTTATCAAAATGTGTTCACCGTAGGTGCGTGGATTTGTTTCTGGGTTCTCTATGCTTTATAGGGGCTGCATTACATGTCACTTACTTCTTTTCCCTTGCTGCTTTTAGGATCCTTATGCTATCCTTGACCTTTGGGAGTTTGATTATTAAATATCCTGAGACATTATTAAATGTGTCACAGTTGCTGTGATTTCCCTATCGCCAGCACACAGTAGTACTCTCCACCATGCTAATACTGCTGGGGGATGGGAGAGAGGCGGTATCAGCAATTCAAGGCTGTTTTTCCTGCCTCTTCAGTGCCTCTAGAAATTGACATGAAGTTAAAACCAGGAACTGTATACTGCGAATGCTCACTTGGGTTTTGGTCCTTATGAAGGTGCTTTTTGTGTGTACATAGTTGTTAAATTAGTGTACTTGTGTGGGGATGATCATTGGAGACTTCTACTCCACCTTGCTCCACCCCAAGTCCTGATTTTTCATTTTCTTGATGGTATCCTTTGAAGGACAAAGGTTTTTAATTTTGATAAAGTCTAACGTATCTATTGTTCTTTATTGTTGTTGCTTATGCTTCTGGTGTCAAATGTAAAAAGTAATTGCCTAATCCATGATCATGAAAATTTACTCTTCTGTTTTCCTGTAGGAGTTTTAAAATCCTCCATTTAAGCCTACAATTCACTTTGCTAATTTTGGAGGGTTGTGTGAGGTATGGGTTCAACTTCATTCTTTTGCATTTGCATGTGCAGTTGTCCTAACATCATTTGTTGGAAGGGTGATTTCTCTTACACATAAGTCTAAAGATTCATTGCACTTTATATTCAAAATTCTTCAGTAGCTTCCAGTCATCTATGGCAGTGGTTTCTAGATTTGGCCTTCTTGAACTAGCAAAGTGTAAAATTAACAATTTTGGAAGACTTACCTAGGGTTACAAACTTTTTATTACTCCAAGTAAAGAGAGCAAAAGGAAAAAGATATATCATCTATGCATTCTATTATTTAATAAGATATTTTTCATATATAGTTACACACCAGGAAGGAAAATCATCTCAGAAGTCAAGTATTTAAGTAATTTTAGCTTTATTGAAAACTCAGCACATTGTCTCTCCTTTTTACTTTTTTAAAAATTTATTATCAAATAGTTGTGTATTTATAGGAAGTTGAAAATATAGTACGGAATGGTCCCATGTACTCTTTACTCAATTTTCCCCAAGAGCTATACCTGTATAACTATTGTAAAATATCAACTTCAGAACATTGGCATAGATAAATGTATATATAACATTTTATGCCATTTTACTTTATTTTCAACTTTTATTTTAGGTTTAGGGGTACATGTGCAGGTTTATTACATGGGTAAGTTGCAGCACTAAAGTTTGGTGTACAAATAATCCTGTTACTCAGGTAGTGAGCATAGTATCCAGCAGGTAGTTTTTCAGCCCTCACTCCCCTCCCATTCTCCCTACTCTAGGGGTCCCTAGTGGCTATTGTTCTCTTCTATATGTCCACGTGTACTCAACGTTTAGCTCCCACTTATAAGTGAGAACATGTGGCATTTGATTTTCTGTTCCTGAGTTAAATTGATTAGGATTATGGCCTACAGCTGCATCCATGTTGTTGCAAAGGGCATGATTTCATTATTTTTTATAGCTGTTTAGTATTCCATGGTGTATATGTACATTTTCTTTATCCAACCCACTGTTGATAGGCATCAAGGTTAGTTCCCTGTCTTTGCTATTGTGAATAGTGCTCTGATGAACGTATGAGTGCAGGTGTCATCTGGTAGAACAATTTATTTTCCTCTGGGTATATACCCAGTAATAAGATTGCTGGTTTGAAAGGTAATTCTGTTTTAAAAATTCTTTCAGAAATCTCCAAACTGCTTTCCACAGTGGCTGAACTAATTTACATTCCTTCTAACAGTGTATAAGTGTTCCCTTTTCTCCACAACCTCTCCAATGTTGGTTACTTTTTGTCTTTATAGTAACAGCCATTCTGACTGTTGTGAGATGGTGTCTCATTGTAGTTTTGTTTTTGGGGAAATATTTATCACAGTTTGTCATTTGGGAACCACCATGGCTCCCTCTTACTAACATGCTTCATCTTTTGCATTCTTCCTCTTAAGTAACTTTACAATGCAGCCATACTGAAAATGTATGATTTACTTTCTTTTGTTCTTCTGCTTTTGCCTGGAATGACTCCACCTATTCCCATTCTGCAAATGGGAGAAATATACATATAAATTCTAATATAAATGTTATATTAGGGATGTAAAGGTTATTCATAGGAGTGGAAGGGTTAGTTTCCAGTCTATCTAATCTACTTTTCTTTGGGGACAGAGGTAGAATAACTAAAGTGGAAACCTAAGATAAATCTTGACATCACTATTTATAAACTATGGACAAGACAATCTTTCTTAGACTCATATTTATCACCTGAAAATTGGAGTATGTGTCCAATGCTATCTGGGGATTAAACAATAAGATATATAAATTCCCCACTGCAGAAGTTAGATGCATAGTAGTAATCAGTAAATGTTATTTGCCTCCTCTCAGATCTTTTCCTGTGGTTTGCAATCCTGATGGAATATTAGTTTTGCTGGAGAGTTTGAAGAAGCCCACATCCCAGTTTCCCATTGATGAGTTAATCCTAAAATTCAATGGAAATTCAAGGGAGCCAGCATAGCCAGAAGCAATCCTATGAAAGGATAAAAAAGTTGGAGGATTCACACTTTCTGATTTCAAAATTTGCTACAAGGTTATGGTAATCAAAACTGCATGCAGTGGAAGAAGGAAATACATGAAGATCAATGGAATAAACTTGAGAGTCCCAAAATAAGAATATGCATCTATGACCAATTAATTTTTGACAAGAGTGCCAAGAAAGTTCAATGGTGAGGGTGGGGGGAGGGTGGGTAATTTTTTCAACATCTGGTTCTGAGATAACTGTATATTCACATGCAAAAAAGTAGAGTTAGACACCTTCCTCACACCATTCACAAAATTAAACTCAAAATAGATAATAGACCTAAGCATAAGAGCTAAAAGCCTACTACTCTCAAAAGAAAATGTAGGAGTAAATACTCCTTACTTTGGATTAGGTAAGCCTTTTAAATATGACACTAAAAGCATAAAAGGAAAAACAGATAAATTGGATTTATCAAAATTAAAAACATTCGTGTTCAAACGACACTGGCAAGAAAGTGAAAAGATAGCCCACAAGGTGAGAGAAAATATTTGCACATCATACATATAATTAAGGATGTGTATATAGAATATATAAAGAATTTTTAAAGCTCAATAAGATAAAGATAAATAACTCAATTGAAAATGGTCAAAGGATTCAAAGAAACATTTCTCCAAAGAAGATACATAGTCAACAAGTACAGGAAAAGATGCTCAACATCATTAACCAACTAGGAAGTGCAACCAAAACCATAATGAGATATACCCATTATCATGGCTACTATCAGAATGATAGATAATAACAAGGGTTGGCTAAGATATGGAAAAATCAGAACCCTCATATCCTGTTGGTAGAAATGTAAACTGGTACAGCTACTCTAAAAAATAGTCTGGTAGTTCCTGAAAATGTTGAGCACTGAGTTAGTATAAGAACCAGCAATTCCACTCATAGGCAGGTATTTATCCAAAAAAAATAAAAACTTATTTTCACACCAAAACTTGTACACGAATGTTGATAGCAGCATTATTCATAATGGCCAAAAAGTGACAGCCCAAATGTCCATGAACTAATAAATTAATTAATACAATGTATGTGTATATGTCCATAGAATAAAATATTATTCAGCCATAAAAATCATGAAATATTGATACATACTATGGCATGGATGAAACTGGAAAATATTACGCTTAATGAAAGCAGCTGGACGCAAAAGGCCACATATTATATGATTCCATTTGTATGGAATATCCAGAATAGGCAAATCTATAGAGACAGCAGATTAGTGGCTGCTTATAGCTGGAGTTACTAGGAGGCCTGGGGAGTAGACTGCTAATGGGTATAGTTTCATTTCGAGGTGATAAAAATGTTCTAAAATTGGTTGCAGTGATGGCTGCACAACTCTGAATATACTAAAAAACACAGGATCCTGTGTCTTAAATGGGTGAGTTGTATGGTATGTGAATAATATATTGAATAAATCTTTTATAAAAATTATGTCCTAACCCCAGAATTTCTTATTTAATTTTCCTGGTACCCAGGACCCCTCTAAAAATATAGAACCTTGGCAATTCTACTACGCTCTTTATCTAGTTCTTCAAATTTTCCTGACCCAGCTACTTTAGAAAAATTTATTGCATCGGTCACTCCTGTCTCCCTCCTTTACACCTGCTACTTTTTCGCTTTTTCTTCAGTCTATCAATAGCCTAATCTACTCTCCCCACCTTATCTTCAAATCAGAATATCCCTTGGCTCCTCTGAACTGATCAATGGGTCTCACCTCCTTTGGATCTCAAATCTCACCTTTAGAACACTAATGACCAGGATCACTTTGTTTTGACCAGTTGGCATTTCCTGGCCCATTCACATTGATTTGTTCTCATGCACTCATTGGAATCACCAACTTATGTTTGAAAGCAGGAAGAATCCTTTAAGAGAAGGAGTCACCCACCCTCTCCCTGCCCCATAATTTTGTATTTGATTTAGTGATATTAATTCTACAGAAACTAGAATTCAACTCCAATTATCTATCTACTTTGCATTTATTGATATTTTATTATTTAATTATTTCAAGTAATTTATTGTGTATGTGTTTTATCTGTCTGATTAGATTGTAATCTTCCTGAAGATCTCTAGTAACTTCTTTCTACGTGAATTTTTGATGCCTGTGAACAATATAATACATACTTATTCTAATAAGCTGACATTTCTAGCACCTTCCTACCTTCTCTTCATATATTATTCAGGGAAGTTTTTATTTTTAAGGTCATTAAGGCTATTTTATAAATGGCAATAATCAACTGGTCTGTTTCTATTTTACAGAAGAAAAATGATTTAACCTATCAAAGGAGATATTTATGTACCTTGAGCAAATTAGTTAACTGTTTTGAACCTCAGTTTCTAACTGTAAATGACCTATTACTTACCATGTATTTTTCTTTAATATTAAATAAGTTAACACTTACTTAATATTTAGTAAGTCTTGCATGTACTATCTGCTCAGGAAATATTAGTTACTTTTTATCGTTTTAGTCATTATAATTATTGGAAGTCTTTCTAGTCTGGAATTAGTCCTCAGCAGCCCGGGGATTGTAATGCATTTGTGCTTCAGTGCATTGAAGCAGCTCTTCATTGGCCTGTTTAAGTTAATAGAGTTTCTCAGATAGCTAACTTTCTTTTGATACGTATAAATGCTTAGGAAACTATATATAACAAATGTTCAAAAATACTAGTTTCCACCCCCCACACACATCAAGTCACATGTCTAAAGGAGGTGGTTTTATTAACCAAGTAAACCTCCTGACTCCAGCCTTCAGGGAAAGAAGAGCCTCTGTCCCAGAACACACTTTCTCTATCAAGAAGTAACATGCCCCACATGAAGTGTCCTCATTAGTTATTTCATCAGTTTTCAGGTTGAAGCTTTCTTTTTTGAAGCTGAGTAAAACTGACTTAATTAGTTTCTCCCCTCCCCATAGCAGAAGTTTTTAGGTGAGATGTATATCTGGAACTCTAATTACATATCTTAACTATAACCTGAGAGGCTTAAAATTCACAGATGTACTTTATCTGTCAAACATGGAGACAGTTGGCAAATGCAGACCATAAAGGTGTAGATTTAGTACCCAACTACATGAATTGTTGCTGTTTTCTCATGTTTATTACTTCATAGTTAATCAAGGAGATAACTCCCAGGAGTTCCGTATCTTTCTTCCTATGTTCTACATGATGAAGGGGGAAGGAAAAATGAATATTCTCTTTGTAACATATTTTCAATCAGAATAAGAAACTTGGTTCACAAATACTTGAAAGAAGAACCATTAAATGTTTTAATCAATTTCTGAAATCTTGTAAAAAGCCAGCCAATCAGAACATTGCATTATTATTACTATGTGTATATAGTGCTTTTGGTACGGTAATTTCACAGTAATTATGTGAATATGTGAGTGTAATTAGACAGAAACAGTACTGCTCAACCACCATCAAAATTGTATTTCTACAACGCTTGGCATTTTAAACCATAAATGCCATAAAAACCAAGAGCAATTACATCGAAATAATCTTGTAAGATGGAAACTCTACTTATTGAGCAGAACATCGTTTCTTTGCTTAGCATCAGATCTACAAAAGGTTTTACATGTATGTTAGTCTCAAAAATCATGCAATTACTAAAGATGAATAAAAACAGAGAGAAAACAAAGTGGATCTAAAGGAATAAGAGCAGACACATTTTCCTTCACCATATATAGTCAGAGCCACACAGGACAACTCCTAAGAAGTCAAGCCCTTGCAGTTCACAAGCAGGACCCAGTTACGTGGGGCAGTTAAGGGCTCGTTTTGAAAATAATTTTGGATATAGGTGTCACCAGGTCTTTAGACAAATGGCCAGCCTGATTCACCTCCTCAGCAAATAATGTAATTATGGCACTGGCCTGAGTGACTCCAGAAATTCTTGGCTGATTGATTTTCAAATCCAGTACTTCGGAAGAGATTCTACCAACCCTTCATTTCATGGTCCAAAATAAGTAGAGTTAACACTTCCACCTTCCTCATCTCCCACTGTTCATATTTTTTGTTACTATTATATACATTTTACATGCTCCATATTAAAAAATAAATAAATGCCAAAAGATGACAGAGATAAAGGAATGGTACCTACTAGGATCTAAAAACGACTTCTGTAAAATCAAATCAAAGTAATTGCTTAAAATCTTCAGGTTTTTTGTCCTTTGGGAAAAGATCCATGCATTTCTTTGAAATACTATTGATAACCAATGTGTATTATTATCCTAGGATAAAAAGATGTTTCAACATTAGAAAATCTATTAAAGCACTACCCAATATTAACAAATTAAAATAGATAATCCATGATAAACTCAATAGATTCCAAAAAATATTTCATGAAATTTAACATTCGTTTATGTCTAAAAATCTTAGTAAACTAGAAATAAAAGGAAACTTTTAAAACTTGATAAATATCATCTACCAAAAACCTAAGCAAGAATCAAACGTAATAATGCAACTTAAAGTTACCATTAGAGTTAGAATAAGATAAGAATGCCTGATATCAATACTCCTCTTTAATGCTGTTAGGAGGTGTCAGTCAACACTTTAAGAAAAGAAAAATCAATATGAGGCACATATTAGAAAGACAGAAACAAAATTATATTAAAGCATAAACAGTTTGTTTGCATAAATAATTCATGGGAATCTACAGACCATAAACATTAGTCAGTGTTCAGCAAGGTGGCCAGATACAGGACCAACATAAAGGTAACAATGGAATTTCTACACAGCAGTAACAACTCATTCAAGAATAACAATGCTGAGGGGTTTCAAGATGGCTGACTAGAGGCATCTGGCGCTCACCTCCTCCACAAAGAGGAACCAAAAGAGTCCACTTTCCCACCACAGACTCCAGCAATCCTAGCCGTGAGACAGTCCCTTGACCCTTGTGGGCCCTGAGACTAACATAGAGAGCTGCCTGGAGTCCACGCAACAGCATTGCTCCAGAGAGGGAGCTCACATTGGGTTCCATACATACCCCAAGTCCTAACTAGCTACAGCAAGGTCCATTTTTAGAGCCCAGCCTCTGCTAGACTGCATCTTGCCCTAGGGTGCAACAGTCCCTGCATCTCCACACCCTTGGAGACCCATTGACATCCCCCACCTGAAGCAGCTGTTGCTCCTGGTTACTGTCACCAGGGCCAAAGCATGAACCATTGGCAGTGACCTCACTGCCCCCAAGAGTGGAGCTGACATGTAACTGAAAAGGTTGACCTCATGGAGGTACAGAGTGGAATGATAGTTACCAGAGGCTGTGAAGTGTATGTGTGGTGGGGGGGCGGGAGGGGTATGAAGAGAGGTTGGTTAATGAATAGAAGCATACAGTGAAATAGAAGAAATAAGCTCTAATATTTGACAGCAGAGTATGATGACTATAGTTTACAAAAATGTATTGTAAATTTCAAAACACCTAGAAGAAAGGACTTGAAATGTTCCCAACACACAGAAATAGTATAAATTCAAGGTGATGGATACTCCAAATACCCTGACTTAATAGTTGCACATGCTATGAATGCAACAAAATATCACACGGACTGAATAAATATATGCAAATATGTATCAATAAAAAAGAACACGGCATTGACACCAGAATCCAAGCTGTAATAATAATAATTAATAAAATGAAAAAAAATCTTATTCACAATAGCAACAGCAAACTTCAATGTAGCTAAAAATAATTCTAAGAAACACGTGTGGGCCTCTGTGGAATAAATTACAAAATTACTTTCTGATTGGCATAAAAGAGCTGAATAAACAAAGTTATGCCAAGTTTATGGATAAGAAGAATCCAATTAATCCATATGTCAATGCAATGACATTTGTGTTTTCACTCAACTTTGTCATGAAGCATTATAAGCTGATCTTGAAATTCATGTGAAAGACCAAAAGGTCAACCATGTTTAAGATTATTTTGAAGAAGAAATGGTAGATGTGACCTGACCTATCAGATGTCACAATTAGTAATAATAATATTGGCACTCACACTACGACTAAAACTGCTAACTTTTAAGGTTTATTAAAATGCCAGGCAAGGCCAGGCACAGTGGCTCATGCCTGTAACCCCAGCACTTTGGCAGGCAGGTGCGGGGGTAGGGTGCAGGCTGGTGGTGCAGATCACCTGAGGTCAGGAGTTCAAGACCAGCCTGGCCAACGTGGTGAAACCCTGTCTCTACTAAAACTACAAAAATTAAATGAGTTGGGCGTGGTGGCAGGTGCCTGTAATCTCAGCTACTCAGGACGCTGAGGCAGGAGAATTGCTTGAACCTGGGAGGCAGAGGTTGCAGTGAACCGGACCGAGATCGCACCATTGCATTCCAGCCTGGGAGACAAGAGCAAAACTCCGTCTCAAAAAAAAAAAAAACAAAAAAAACAAAAAAACCCCCACAAAACCCAAGCAAAAGCTTTTTAGCCATTACAAGTTAGATATGATTATTGTCACCATTTTACAGATAAATACAGATAAAAAAGAAACTGGTACACAAAGAGATTAAGGAACTCTTTCAGGGTCCCATGGCTAAGCAGTGGCATTGTCAGGATTCAGACTCAAGCAGTGTGGCTACTAAGCCCCTGAACCTAACCCTGTGCAATAATATCTCTAAAACTACAGGAATAATCAAGGAGTAGTACTGTCATGGGGAGAAAAATAGAACACTGAAGCATAATACAGACTCCAAAAACAGACCCACACATACATGCAAACTTGGTATCAATCAGTGACCAAAAATTGAAGCATTCAATAATGTTGCTGAGATGACTAGTTATCTATGCAGAAAAAAATAAAATAAAATCAGAGCCCATTATATTATAGAACAATGATTCCAGCTGGACTACTTGAGGAGAGCCAAACTGTAAAGCTTTCATAAGTAAATATGGTAGAATATCTTTAGAATTTTGGAGATCAAGAAGGATTTCTTATATGAGACATAAAAAGCACAAACCACAAAGTAATAGGTTGATAAACTGTACTATATTAAAATTTAATACTGCTATTAATAAAGCAACATCATAAACAACATGAAAAGCCTAGCAAGAGTGTGGAAAAAGACATTTGCAATGCATGTTAACAACAAAGAATTGCTATCCAGAATATATAAAGTACTGCATAAATCAATACAAAAAACAAAAACAAAAACAAACAAACAAAAAACAACCCATTCCCTCTAACAGGGAAATGGACAGAAATAGGTGCTTTTTTATAAAAGAAAACTTGATTGGCCAAGATACCTATTTAAAGATCTTCAACTTTCCTCATTGTCAGGTAAACACAAAATAAAATGATGTGATGCCATTTCACACCAAAATTTTGACACAGATCTGTCTGATGATACCAACTGCTGAAACCTGAAACAGCTTCTTTCATCCACAGCTTGTGGGAGCATCAGTTGGCATAACTGTTTTGTAGAACACTTTGGCCAAATCAAAGAAAATACAAGCAATCCTACCTCCTTCCCCCTGTAAATGTACTTCTAGGTATATATCTTAGACTAAGAAACCCTCACATGTATGACAAAAAAATATACAGGAATACTGTAAACAATCAAAATGTTTATCAACAGAAAAATGGAAAAATAAATTGTGGTATATTTATACAACAAAACACTACATAGCTACATGTAAAATGTAGTTAAATGTCAATAACAAAATAGGTGAAAAGGTAATACTATTTTAGTATTTATATAATTTTATACAAAATATATTTACATAACAGCTTAAAACATGCAAAATAATACCCTGTAACTGCTATGAATATGTACATATATAGTCATAGTATAAAAATGCATACTAGACTGGTAAACTCAAATTCAGCGTAATGGTTATTTCCAGAGACAGAAAGGCAGGAGCACAGAACTAGGGAAGGAACACAGGGGCTTCAATTGTCTTTGAGATGTTTTGTTTCTTAAAATATAACAATATCAACAGACCTCAAGGGCCTATGGCAAAATCTGTAAATTTGATAGAGCTGAATGGTGGGAATTTGAGTGTTCATTATTTTATTTCATATATATATCTCTTTATATTTGAAACATGGTATAATAAATACAAAGTACGTATGTGTAAATCAAATTTTGATAACCAGAATCCTGTTTTTCCAGGATGTTGTGATTGTGTGATGACTTCAGAAATAATTTCTCTTCTCTTTTCATCTAGCAGCCGACTAAGCCACAAATCAAACCATGTTTATTAAGTATGTGCTATTTATCAGGCACAGGGCACTAAAGACTGGGGATACAGTGGCGGCAGAACCAACTATGGAAGATATCTATCCCAGTGAGATTAAAATGTACAACTACAAATCATAGTAACTACAAATCATAGTTTTCTACATAGTAACTACAAATCATAGTTTTCTCTTCAAACCATGAAGAGAAAAAATACGGAACCATGACAGAGGGTAAATGGGGGTAGGGGAGGGAGAGTCATATACCATGGCAGACACTGAAGTTTGGTTGTCTAAAAGATATCCACAGACCCCTTGCCCTTGCCTTCCTTTACTATAGAGGTTGGAAAGCTAATCATGATATTTCAGACTACCTTGCATGTGACACAATTCTAATCAATCAGAGATAGTTAGGAGTCTCTGGGGACTATTCTCCTTCCTGAAAAAAGCAACAGTGCCTCACTGTAAGAAAGACTTTTTGCTCCCTTAACTCCTGCTATGTCATCCTGCCTGGGGCATGGATGTGATGCTGGGGTGGAGCAGATATCTTGAAATAATGAAGACGGAAGCTAATGGTATGAGGTGAAGCAGATAGCGAGAAGGCTGCTTGGTCCTTTACTGCATTGCTGAGCCATGGTACCAGAGCTGAACTATGTGCTTATGGACTTCAAGCAAGTGAATTAATAGCTACTGGCTTGGGCCACTATCAATACAGTGTCCTCTTATTTGCAGCCAAAATCATCGCAAGCAGATAAACACACATAGGGTGGCCTTTTAGAAGAGGGGACATTTAAGTTGAGAGGAAAAGAATGAGAGGGAGCCAGCCAGGAAGAAAGCAAGAATGGGGCAGAGAAGTGGGAGGATAGACAAGACCAGCAGAGGGAGGAGCAGTATGTTTCAAAAGCTTAGCTTGTTTGAGGAATCCCTCTGAGCCCGGAGCTTAATAATGGCAATATAACGGCTTTGCAATTGGCTGGGAAGCTGAATACTTTATTTTCTTACCCAGGCGCCAGGTTAAGAAAGGCGTGGTTAATGATCTGTAAACAAAGAATGGCTCAAAGCAAGGGGAGTTGGCTGTTTATAGAGACTCCTTTCTATAAGACAAGAAATTACCTCTAACTTATCTACTTGGATATTTGCGGTTGATTTTTTTTTTTTCTTTTTGAGACGGAATCTTGCATTGTCGCCGGGGCTGGAGCGCAGTGGCGCAATCTTGGCTCATTGAAACCTCTGCCTCCTCCCAGGTTCAAGCGATTCTCCTGCCTTAGTCTCCCAAGTAGCTGGGAATACAGGCGCCTGCTACCACACCCAGCTACTGTTTTGTATTTTTAGTAGAGACAGGGTTCCACTATGTTGGCCAGGCTGGTCTCAAATTACTGACCTTGTGATCCACTCGCTTCCGCCTCCCAAGTGGTTAATCATTTAAAAGTGAAGTCCACCAAGGTCACAGTTAGTCCAGAAGTACAGCCTTTTCTACACCCCCTCCATTGCCTAGGAAGGTTTGTCTGAGGGGGTGGGCATTAGCATTTTGCTTGTTCCCTTTGACATAAAGTAAATTGCAATACTGGGATTTAACCAGAGCCTAGTCAACCGTGTCTTAGGCATTCCCTGTGCTACAAAGGTTTCTATTTTGTTCTTTATTTGTTTGAATGGGAAGAGGTAACTTCATTGTTGAAAAGAGTATGACTTGAACAACACAACAAAAATCTAGTTCTTGTCCTCACGAGGTGCTAAGGAATGAGTTGGCTGATTTTTTAACGTGCTTTCGGTTGGTCTAGTTCCCACATCCTATACTCTTTTGGCAAACAATAGTTATTCTGTAAGATAGTATTTACCGAGCACCTGGCTAGGCTTGGAAGAAAATGTCCATTTTCAACTGAAAGATTTTAATTTAATGGTTACTCTGCAAGTTTGCACTTGGCTATTTTAGAACAGACTTGGATATTTATTATTAGTTTCCAGGCCTCTCCTTTCTCTTCCCTTAGCTTTCTATAGCTAAACTATAGCTATCTAATCCTTTTAATCTTTCATCCGCATCCTTCCTCGGGCTCTTGAATTCATTCACTCTTATTGCTATTCTCTGTGCTTCCAAATTGCCTGCGCTTCCCTAAGTAATGAAGTGGTGGGAACACAACGTGTGGTGCCAGGTGCTGCTCAGCTACAACTGTCCACAGAGGAACTGTTATTCTGTGCCCTTCTGCACAAGCAGCCTCAACCTGGACTTCCCTTTCATCCTGCCAGACTACATGGCTGGCCTGAATTTAATTTGCAAAACACTGTGCCTCCTGGGCCTACTTTGGCATCACTGCGATCTGGCGTCTGCGTCCCAGAACAGCTCTGTGTTTGGATTCTCTTTCCCCAGGTGTATTCACTGCCTTGCCTTTTTCAAATGCTCACAAAGTTACTATTCCCAGCCTACATACCTCGAGTCTCAAAGGTCATTTGCATTTTACTTCTGTTGCCAGAGCTGCTCAAGATACTTTACAAATTAGAATCATTAGTGAATTCTAAAAATGAGCAGCTTCTTCCTTTTTTTTCCACCCAGGTCATGAATAAGAATGCTTAAATAAGAGTCAGACCCACAATTGTGGCAAGAGCATATTAGGAGGTTCATCTTCTTAATCCTTCTTCAGTAGTGATCTCTCTACTAGCACCATCACTCTGAAACCTCTGAGTTTACTGCAGTTTTTCCAGTCAATTTTAAATCCATATACTCAACCTTCCAAATACTTATTGAGTATTATGCTAGGTGCTGTAAGAGGGTCCAAATCACATAGGACATAACCACTGCCCTTTGAAAAGCTTCTATCACTATAGCGTACATAAGGTCTTCCAAAATTCAACATTTAATACGTACCTTGCCAAGCACTGTTAGGTGCTGAGATTCCAAATTGGAAAGTACAGAGTCTCAGTCTGTACTTTTCATATAATTACAACACAATGTAGAAACAATAATGAAATGTACACCTGGGACGCTCATTGGTCAACCTCAGTTTCTTCATCTGTAAAATGTTGCTTCAGCCAAGTGCGATGGCTCATGCCAGTAATCCCAGCACTTTGGAAGGCTGAGGCAGGTGGATCACCTGAGGTCAGGAGTTCGCGACCAGCCTGACCAACATGGAGAAACCCTGTCTCTACTAAAAATACAAAAAAATTAGCCGGACGTGGTGCGGCATGCCTGTAATCCCAGCTACTCCGGAGGCTGAGGCAGGAGAATCGCTTGAACCTGGGAGATGGAGGTAGAGGTGAGCCGACAGTGAGCCATCACCTCCAGCCTGGGCAACAAGGGCGAAATTCCATCTCAAAAAAAAAAAGTTTCTTCACCTCTTAGAAATCTTCTAAGTTGCAGTTAATGTTTACATAAGGTGAGGCATAGACAACACTTAGTGGAGCGCATGAGACAAAAGTACTAAAAATGTTATTAATTATAACAGCTATAAGTATAATAAAATTATTTTTATTATTACTATGACCTCCCATATTCAATCTGGTTGATCAGGACGGTCTTGGACACTGTAGCAGGAGGATCTAGAAACTTATACTAGGTTCAGTAGGAAAGAATACTATGATGAATGACAGTACTGTGAGTGGCAGGAAGAGGCAATGTTTATGGAAGTGTGTTTTTGACCCTATATATAACTAACAACATTACAATTTGCAGTGTAGTCCCCTGACTTAGGAATGCTACAAAATGCATAGAAACAGATTTTGCATTGTAGGATAGGAGAGAACAGATATCATATTGTAGGATCTGTGCTATTTTGTGACTTTCAGTCCTTCCTAAATTGATTCAGAAACTCCAGATGTGTTTTAAGCTTGGAAAATCTAAGAGGTCAAGCGAGGCTGGGTGTGGACAAGACTTTCTGCTACCACAAAGAGGTCATTCCTGCCTAACGCAGTTGCAGAAATGCTATGGTAGTGGTTTGCCACTGCTGTTTTATAACAAAGTTCTCACTGATCTGCAGCAAAATGAGAATGATAAGGACAATGGAGAGAGGATTTCATGCAGCTAAACGTCCTTAAAGAACTGATATTATGTTCTTTCTACTTTGTGGGTGTTAAAATGTGATCCCTTTCATAGAAAGATGCTCTGAAGATTTCTCCTTCTGTATCAGGACTCAAAAAGTTATAACTTTCATCATGCTTATTCCTGTGAAATGTTATTGACTCCCATAGCTTTAAATACCATTGATATGCTGATAACTCCTAAATGTGTATCTAGTGTCAAAATCCTCCTCTAATCTTCTGACACCTTCCTGCCTTGGATATCTCATAGGCACCTTAAATTTCACAACCCCCAAAAGGAACCTCTGATTCTCCCTTCCTTCCCTAACCTGCTCCTTTCTTGGTCTTTAGAACTCAGTAAATGGTGTATTAAATGGCAAGTTGCTCTTGACAGGAATATGAGAATCATCCTTGATACTTCTCTCTTTCTCTCCTCTCTCTTTATCGTCAGAGTCTCAAAAATTCTAGTTTCAAGATATGTTTTAAATCCAACTAATCACTTGCACCACGGCCATCACACGGGTCATATCTAGGCCACCGAAATGTCATTCCAATTGATTTCACTCCTTCCACTCTTGCTTTTCTTCCAATCCATTCCCCACTAGCATCCAGAGGAATTCTTTAAAAACATCAATCCTGCTTAAAATTCCTTAGTTACTTTTTACTACTCTTAACATAAAACTCAAAATCCTTACCATGGCTTGTATAGTCTGAGATTTGTTCAGTGGAAGCATTAATTTTAAGGGGAATATTTCCCTGATACTCTCTTTCCATAAAAAATTAATGTATAATATTACATGCTTGCAGAGAACCATGTCTATTTCCTGTTGAGTATGTAGTTCAATGTAAATTTCATATATATCAATAAATATAATTAATTAATGATGACTATCTCCCCCACTAGGCTATATGATGCTTGAGGTCATTGGCTAGCTTTGATTCTCATTGCACTCCCAGACACACTTTAGTAGCTGCAGATAGTATGTGCTCAAAAAATATTCACTGAATTAACAAATGAATGAAAAGGAAAAAATTAATGATCTTTACTTAGTAAAATAAGAAGCTGACCACTCTGTAGGACTTGAATTAAGAAGAATTTTTGTTTTCCAGGTTTTTGAAATACAAAAGTCTGATAATTACTGCTCTGTGGTTGAAAAAGACACATCAGCTTGAGCCTTTGGATGTTACTAGGAGGAATGGCGGTTATGCAAATGGCCTTTGTGAGTCTGTGGGAGGTGCTAGTAGACCAGCTAATGTGGGCGAGTACTCTGCTCTCTGAGATGGAGAAGTTTCTTTGTCTAATTTTAGCTATGGAGTTATGGAACTCTGGGCATGGCTCTTGAACTCTTAAGTAAATGCCAATAAAAGAAAAGTAATAAAGAAACACGGCGCCCATCTCAAATTTAAGCTTCGCATTTTGGAATAATTTATTTGCATATTTTTTTCTGATGTGATAAGATCTGAAGATAAAAAAATTATTTTAGGTGAAACCATGCCCATACACCAACTGGCTCTACAGTATCCCAATTCATAATATGTGGTCTATTAATTAGAAAGACAAGATCCTAAGCCAGCCAGTCAGATTTACATTCCCAGTAGCAGCTTGTGTTATAGCACTTGGATTGTTATATTGAACAATTTATTGAGATCCAGATGTTCCAGTTGCTGACCTTCCCTGAGTGAGTGGTTGTCAGATATTCCTGTCTAAAAACAAGGCAGTCGGTAGTTAACTGTAGGCTCCCACACTGTCAAACATTCTCCAAAGAATATGAAATTGCTTGTTATCTTTGTCAAAATTACAAGTGATAGGGATATTTGCTATCTGTGTTGTAATTAAAAACTCAATTAAAAGAAATTTTGAAATCATTATCAACTTTTTCAGGCATGAGCTGTTCCGCAGAAAAGCAAGCTGTTTACAGCTTAGGCATTTACCAGCATTCAGAAGGTGGCAGAGTCCCAAAGCAGGCCCAAGGACAGAGTGAGATCTGAACCAAAGCGGAAACAACCCCATGGAGGGCAAAAACAAGTCACAGAGAGTGACATTACCTGTTAGGTAGCAGTTCCTCTCATTCTACCACTACCATGTGTAACTGCAATCTTCTAATCAGATTGTGTCACTTCATTAACATTGAGGACCACTGTCCCTAATGAGTCTCTTCAAAATGAGCAAACAGGAGGTAGCTTATTATTATGGCTCTCGTTTATAATGTACCTATCTATTAGATGGATGTTATTGGAAAAAATTAATTGCATTACAATGGGTGCCACTGAATGTAAGCACATTTGGTCCTTAGGGAAATGATTACCCTAAGAGGTGGATCATATTAATTGACTAGAGACAGCAAGCATCATGAGTGATGAGAGAAGCAAGTGTGTGTGCATAGTTGAAAAGAAGCTCTCTATATTGTAGCCATATAGCTGAGGCTTGATGAGAAAGCAGTCCCAGCCTCCGCCTGAGGCTAGTTAAACCAGGCAATTTCTTAAATTAGAGCATGAATTATTAATAGTCATAATTCCATAGCAGTCTTCATTTGTTGAGCCCTTACTATAAACTAGCAATGCAGATGATCACATTTAATCCCTACAACCACCCTAAAGACATCTCACAGTTTGTAAGTGGTAATCAGGAAGCGAATCAGTTTGACTCTAAAACTAGTACCGCTAATCCTAAAGCTGCACATTCTAGGTCCAGACTCAGTAGGGAACAGAGCCCTTAAGGTATTTGTATTATTAGCCCAGCCATCCTATCAGCCTGAGAAGAGCCAGAACATCTGAGATTAAAGTATCCAGATATGGCAGTGAGTCTAAGAAACTTCCATGGGCATTTTTTTCTTCTATTCATTTGGAGATTGTTTGAACACATTGGAAAAGACTATTTTTTTAAAGAAGAAAATGGCTTAGCCTTTACTTCTGTAATTGTAATGGTAAACAGCAAACAGCAGTAAAACCTGATTTTTTTAAAAAAAGTACCACTGATTCAAATGTTCCTAACATTCTGCTAAGACAGAAGGGGTGAATAGTACTCCTAGTCTGTAACTGAAAACTTGTAATGAATGAGGTAATGTGTGTAGGAATACACCACGTCAGAAGCAGCAGCACCCCCTCACAGAGCTGCCTGTGGCATTCCGCAACAGGTGTGATGAGACGATGGGGACACCTCAGAAAATCTTCACTGCTCTCATGATTACTCCAGCCATGTGATGCACACACCTTGTGCTTCACTTTCTAGAACAGTGAAGGCGTCTGTATGACTGCAGCAAAGGATGCATATTAGTGCAGTAGGAAAACAGGTTGAATAGTGGGATGTGGTGTAATAAGGCAAGGCCCTTGAAAGCCACAGTGTCTGTCACAAAACGCAGATGCTCCTGGAATGGTGGGCGCAGTTAGCTGCATGAATAATATTTATATCTCAAATTAAAATAGTTTATAACATACTTGAATGCAGATAATCAGTAAATATTTTAGGAGGAAGATGGGGTGTGGAGATCACCAGCACTGCTTGAGAAAACTTATGCATAGATGTGGGAAAGATCAGATAGTTGGGCTGAACCTCTAAGAAACAGCATGGAAACATGAATAACTGAAGGCCCTTTCCCCTAGACTTCAGCAGTTCCCTCTTCACTGTTCTCTCTGACCCTTGGATCCACCTTCCATACTCCCCCAGAGGGACCCCATTGTTTCCTTACTTTCCATCACCAAGCAGCTAAATCTGCTTTAAACCTTTAACATCATAGACAGACCTTCTGTAATCTGACTTCTAGAGACTCACCTTCTGCTATTCTCTGCTCAATATTTTAAGCTCTAGGAATGCTGATCTCTTTACTGCTCAGAATATACTGTGCTATTTTTCACCTGAAGGCTACATTCTTGCCACCTCCTCCTCTGAAACTCCCTTCCTCTATTTTTCCCAACCTCCTCTGAACTCTCTGACTCTAAAACCTTACTTAGGGGTCCCTTTCTGTGCTCCCAAGCACCTTGGCATGTCTCTGTCATCACATTTACCACATTACATTGGCATTCTCTGTTTACATATTGGTTTCCCCAACATAATTATGAAATCCTTAAGGGCAAAGGTCAGTATTATTATTTCTCCATAGATGTTCAAGTGCCTAAAGCAGTTTCTGGTACACAATAGGCATTTCTGTGACTTGTATTGAATAAAATAATAACAGAAACAAATGTGTATAGGACTTGAGATTTTTCAAATTGCCTTTCTAAATATCATCTTCTTTAATTAATGGCAACACTCCATGGGTGTTCAAAATGCTTATTTTATCACAATTTATACCATATGAGAAAAAATGGCAGCTACAGCTGAGAACTATTGTGATAATCCAGTCCCACAACACAGAATAACATATTAGAAGATAGCCCATTTTATCTTAATGGAAGACTATGGTACTCCCCAAATTAAATTTATGAGTAAAACAAATTTCCATTTTTTAAAAAAAAGTTTGTTTTTCTTTATTTCTTCTAATAAAAATGGGATACGTGTACAGAAGATGCAGTCTTGTTACACAGGTATAGTGTGTCATGATGGTTTGCTGCACCCATTGATCCATCCTCTAAGTTCCCTCCCCTCACCTCCCACTCCCCAACAGGCCCTCGTGTGTGTTGTTCCCCTCTCTGTGTCCATATGTTCTCATTGTTCAACTCCCACTTCTGAGTGAGAACATGTGGTGTTTGGTTTTCTGTTCCTGTGTTAGTTTGCTGGGGATGAAGGCTTCCAGCTTCATCCACGTCCCTGCAAAGGAAATGATCTCATTCTTTTTATGGCTGCATAGTATTCCATGGCGTATATGTACCACATTTTCTCTACCCAGTCTATCATTGATGGATATTTGGGTTGGTTCCATGTCTTTGCTATTATAAATAGTGCTGCAACAAACATATATGTGAATGCATCTTTATAGTAGAATAATTTATATTCCTTCGGGTATATACCCAGTAATGGGATTGCTAGGTCAAATGGTATTTCTGGTTCTAGATCCTTGAGGAATCGCCATATTGTCTTCCACAATGGTTGAACTAATTTATATTCCCACCAACAGTGTAAAAGCATTCCTATTTCTCCACAGCCTCACAAGCATCTATTGTTTCTTGACTTTTTAATAATCACCATTCTGACTGGTGTGAGATGGTATCTCCTTGTGGCTTTGATTTGCATTTTTCTGATGATCAGTGATGTGGGGATTTTTTTCATGTTTGTTGGCTGCGTAAATGTCTTCTTTTGAGAAGTGCCTGTTCATATCGTTTGCCCGCTTTTTGATGTGGTTGTTTTTTTCTTGTAAATTTTTTTAAGTTCCTTGTAAATTCTGGATATTAGACCTTTGTCAGATGGGTAGATTGCAAACATTTTCTCCCATTGTATAGGTTGCCTGTTTACTCTGACAATAGCTTCTTTTGCTGTGCAGAAGCTCTTTAGTTTAATTACATCCTATTTCTCAATTGTGGCTTTTGTTGCCATTGCTTTTGGCATTTTTAACATGAAGTCTTTGCCCATGCCTATGTCCTGAATGGTACTGCATAGGTTTTCTTCCAGGGTTTTTATGGTTTGGGGTTTTACATTTAAGTCTTTAATCCATCTTGAGTTAATTTTTGTATAAAGTGTAGTGAAGGAGTCCAGTTTCAGTTTTCTGCATATGGCTAGCCAGTTTTCCCAGCACCATTTATTGAATAGGTGATCATTTCCCCATTGCTTGTTTTCCAAAGATCAGATGGTTGTAGATGTGTGGTGTTATTTCTGAGGTCTCTGTTCTGTTCCATTGATCTATGTGTCTGTTTTGGTACTAGCACCATGCTGTTTGGGTTATGGTAGCCTTGTAGTATAGTTTGAGGTCAGGTAGCATGATGCCTCCAGCTTTGTTCTTTTTGCTTGAAATTGTCTTGGCTATATAGGATCTTCTTTGATTCCATATGAAATTTGAAGTAGTATTTTCTAATTCAATGAAGAACGTTAATGGTAATTTAATGGGAATAGCATTGAATCTATAAATTACTTTGGGCAGTATGGCCTTTTTGTGATATTGATTCTACCTACCCATGAGGATGGAATGTTTTTCCATTTGTTTGTGTCCTCTCTTATTTCCTTGAGCAGCGGTTTGTAGCTCTCCTTGATGAGGTCCTCTTTGTAGTGACTGTGATTGGAAGTTCATTCATGATTTGGCACTCTGGTTGTCTATTGTTGGTGTAAGGAATGCATGTGATTTTCACACATTTATTTTGTATCCTGAGACTGCTGAAGTTGCTTATCAGTTTAAAGAGTTTTGGGGCTGATATGATGGAGTTTTCTAAATATAAAATCATGTTGTCTGCAAACAGAGATAATTTGACTTCCTCTTTTCCTATTTGAATATGCTTTATTTCTTTCTGTTGCCTGATTGTCTTGGCCAGAACTTCCTATACTATGCTGAATAGGAGTGGTGAGAGAGGGCATCTTTGTCTTGTACTGGTTTGCAAAGGGAATGATTCCAGTTTTTGCCCATTCAATATGATATTGGCTCTGAGTTTGTCATAAATAGCTCTTATTATTTTGAGATATGTTCCATCAATACCTAGTTTATTGAGAGTTTTTAACATGAAGGCATGTCGAATTTTATCAAGTACCTTTTCTGCATCTGTTGAGATAATAATGTGGTTTTTGTCTTTGGTTCTGTTTATGTGATTGATTACATTTATCGATTTGTGTATGTTGAACCAGCCTTGCATCCCAGGGATGAAGCCGAGCTGATCATGGCAGATAAATTTTCTGATGTACTGCTGGATTTGGTTTGCCAGTATTTTATTGAGGATTTTTGCATCAATGTTCATCACAGATATTGGCCTCAGGTTTTCTCTTTTTGTTGTGTCTCTTCCCTGTTTTGGTATCAGGATGATGCTGGCTTCATAAAACGAATGACGGAGGAGTCCCTCCTTTTCAACTGTTTGGGATAGTTTCAGAAGGAATGGTACCAGTTCCTGTTTGTACTTCTGGTAGAATTTGGCTGTGAATCCATCTGGTCATGGGCTTTTTTTGGTTGGTAGGCTATTAATTACTGCCCCAATTTCAGAACTTGTTATTGGTCTATTCAGAGATTTGACTTCTTCCTGGCTTAGTCTTGGGAGGGTGTTTGTGTCCAGGAATTTAGCCTTTTCTACCATTTTCTAGTTAATTTGCACAGAAGTGTTTATAGTATCCTCTGATGGCAGTTTGTATTTCTGTGGGATCAGTGGTGATATCCTCTTTATCATTTCTTATTGTGTTTAATGCTTTTATGTGGAAATGTAAAATAATGATACATAATATTGTATCATTATTTATTTGATTCTTCTCTCTTTTTTCTTTATTAGTTTATCTATTGGTCTATTTTGTTCATTTTTTCAAAAAAGCAGCTTCTGGATTCATTGATTTTTGTGGGGTTTTTCATGTCTCTATCTCATTCATTTCTGCTCTGATCTTAGTTATTTCTTGTCTTCTGCTAGCTTTTGGGTTAGTTTGCTCTTGCCTCTCTAGCTCTCTTAATTGTGACTTTAGGGTGTCAATTTGAGATCTTTTTAGCTTTCTGATATGGGCATTTAATACTATAAATTTCCCACTTAACAGTGCTTTAGCTGTGTCACAGAGATTCTGGTACATTGTCTCTTTGTTTTTATTGGTTTTTAATAAATTATTTATCTCTGTCTTAATTTCATTATTTAATCAGGAGTCATTCAAATTTCCATGTAAGTTTGTGGTTTCGAGTGAGTTTCTTATTCCTGAGTTCTAATTTGATTGCACTGTGGTCTGAGAGACTGTTTGTTATAATTTCAGTTCTTTTGCATTTGCTAGAGAGTGTTTTACTTCCAATTATGTGATTGATTTTGAAATAAATGCCATGTGGCACTGAGAAGAATGTTTAATCTGTTAATTTGGCATGAAGAGTTCTGTAGATGTCTATTGGGTCCACTTGATCCAGAGCTGAGTTCAAGTCCTGAATATCCTTGTTAATTTTCTGTCTCGTTGATCATCTAATATTGACAGTGGGGTGTAAAAGTCTCCCGCTATTTAGTGTGTGGGAGTCTAAGTCTCTTTGTAGGTCTCTAAGAACTTGTTTTATGAATCTGGATGCTCCTCTATTGGGTGCATAGAATAGTTAGCTCTTCTTGTTCAATTGTTCCGTTTATGTAATGCCCTTCTTTGTCTTTTTAGATCTTTGTTGGTTTATAGTCTGTTTTGTCAGAGACTAGGATGGCAACCCTTGCTTTTTTTTTTTTTTTTTTTTTTTTTTTTGCTTTCCAACACATTTCCATTTCACCATGTGATGTGGTCTGGCTCTGTGTCCCCACCCAAATCTCATCTTGAATTGTAATAGGAACTGTGGTCATCACGTGTTGGGGGAGGGACAATGTGGAGATGATTGAATCATGGGGGAGGTTTCCAACATGCTGTTCTCATGATATTGAGTGAGCTCTCATGAGATCTGATGGTTTTATACAGAGCTTTTGCTTGGCACTTCTCCTTCTTGATGCCATGTTAAGAAGGATATGTTTGCTTCCCATTCCACCATGATTGTAAGTTTCCTGAGGCCTCCCCAGCCATGCTGAACTGTGAGTCAATTAAATCTTTCCTTTATAAATTACCCAGCCTCAGGTATTTCTTCATAGCAGTGTGAGAACAGACTAAGGCATCATGTAAGTCTTATAATTTACTCCAGTGTTTCTGAGCTCTCAAACAACTGAATTGTGATCATTTACCTAGGTTGTTATGATAATTAAATATTTTATCTACCTATTTCTCAAACCCTTTGAGTAGAAGTTGTAATCCTTCCTTTCTCCAAAATTCCTAGCCTCTATGGAGTCTCCAGTCCTTATTTTGTATTTTTATCTTATTTTATCTTAACATTTAGATAGCAGATAAATTCACAAATTGAATTTTGCATGCAAAAGCATTAAACTGAAATGATGTTTGATTAAGATTTCTTTTGCCTAAGAAGTGTAGAATAAAATAGCTATCAAATGCTATTTTTGCTCATGAAGCAAATATAGTTAAGTTATAAAACCTGCAGCCCATTACCAACACCATTTAATGATTTTTTCTTTAAGACAAATAACTTTACCTCTTGACCTAGAGAAAAAAAAATAGCCTTCCAGCAGCAAACAAGCTTATGCTTTAAATGCTGTTTAGAATTTTAATAATGGTTTGTCCAATACTTGGATTCACTTCCCTGAGGATAAGAGAAACCAAATTATGTTATTTAGTTACTACTTCTTTACCAAAGGGAAAAATAGCATCCTCATGTGATATTAATAAATTCACAGCTCTATTCTGTTTCCATTTTTAAGTGACTGCTCTATAGCAGAAATAGTCATTTTTTAATAGATAGCAAATATAGAACTCAGGATTCTGGTCCCAATATCATTCTTGGCTGCTAACTGATCTTGAAGGACAATATTCCTTTACTTCACTTTATGAAAACCATGAGAATTAGAACTTGTCCATTACCAGGTGAAAAAAATATTTATACTTAGAGAAATCAGAATGTGTCTTGTGATTACTGTCCTATCAAAGAAACCTATTAATTTCAGTAGTGATACTAGAATTTATGGTATTCTGTTTGGTTCACAACCTTGATAACTTCCAAATGTCAGGTAAAATATTATCATAAAGGCTAGTAGAATTTCTTTAGTTTATAAAAATAATAGTAGATGCTATTTAGGACTTACTGTGTGCCAGGCACTTTTCTAAGCCCTTTATACATAGTAGTTCATTTTGTTCTACCAACCATTCTGAGAGCCAAAGATTGGAACCATATCTCTTTACCTAACACTACCTCTCCCATGCCCTACTGCCTTGAGCATGATTATTCTATCTCTAGAGATGCTTTTATATTGAATATTATCTTATTTCATGTTGAAAAATTGTTAATAAAGTCAGTCTTAGCAAATTAGATTGGAAAAGGATATGAGAAATAATTCGGTCAAACCAAGATCCAGAGAAGCTATCTGATGTGCTCAGTGTCACACAATCTAGTTGGTAGCAAACTAGAAACTAGAACATAGGTATCCTGACCCCTGTATAATCTATTACTCCATAATCCTTTCTTATGTGAAAGGTGAGACAATCATTTTCTTCAAACCTATTACCTGATCACCTATGACATGCCATGTACAATTTAGACACTTGAGATATGGTTATGAACAGAGAAAAATACCTACTTTCATGGAGTCACGCTATTCAGTTCACTGAATAAACAAGGATTTATTGAATATCAATTATGCACAGAGCTCCAAAGAACATCTACAGAAGTAGTGTTGGATGGTGTAGGAAAGGAAAGAGTACAGGAGGTGGTCTCCGATCTCAAAGGAATTACATGAGAGACAAGGAAGAAACATAAGCCCTTCCTAGGAAAGTACAAAACAGCATATAATTGAGAGTCTAGTTTACAGTAAATGAAGGCCAGGGGATTTTAGAGAAGGGGAGATACAGGGGGTGAGAGGGATCTCGATGTGTACATTATGAAGGGAGTGAAGAGTTGAAGGTGGTGGTTGCCTACCATGGAGTATTAGAGACATGGATGGACTCTAAAGGTATAGGACTGGGCCAGGTACAGTGGCTCAAGCCTGTAATCCCAGCAGTTTGGGAGGCTGAGGTGGGTGGATCACCTGAAGTCAGGAGTTTGTGACCAGTCTGGCCAACATGGTAAAACCCTGTCTCTACTAAAAATACAAAATTTAGCCAGCAGTGGTGGTGAGTGCCTATAGTTCCAGTTACTCAGGAGGCTGAGGCAGGAGAATCACTCGAACCCAGGAGATGGAGGTTGCAGTGAGTCAAGATCACTGCACTGCACTCCAGCCTGGGTGATAGAGTGAGACTCTGTCTCGAAAAATAACAAAGAAAAGTATTGGACTGGGTAAATAAAGTAAAAAACAGATGAAATTTAACATATGTCATTTATGGAAATTAAAATACATATACATATGACAATAATTTTTTGACAACGGCATATGCAATTAAAAAAGTGTATATAAAATATAATAGAATGCCTGCCTCTACAGGGAGGGGGAGAGGAGTAGGAAGAAAAATAATAAATATATCAGTAGACTCACTGAAGAACAAGGTCAGGGTCCTCACAGACCAATGATGAAAGTGTGTCATGATTTGATTATGTCAACCCTCTGCTATCAAGTCCAAGGAAAAATATCCTGGGATAGATACAGTGGAGCTTTGCAGGATGTACAGAACATATTCAGGCTGACAGAGGAATGGGAAAGGTGGTCAGGGTAAGGGGACAGGATGAGAGAGCAGAGACCTGTTCTGCTCGGAGGGAAAGGTGCAGTGGAGGGAATGGAAGAAATATGGGTAAATATGTGGTGTGGGTCTCTTAGGGGAATCCTCAGAAGACAGGCAGAAACCTCAGAGTGGAAGTAATAGGGAACATGGACTGAAGCGGGGTTCCTGAGCAGGCAGGTGATGTAGGAAAAAGAGAAGAATAAGAGCCTGGTAGCATTCTCAGAAAGAAGGACCCAAAAGGTAAAGCATTCGGGAACCCACATTGTGGACGTTCACATGTGTACGGATGAGGGTCTGAATTAGTGGTGCTTGTGAGAATGAGGAGCAGATGGATAAGGAACATGTTCCTTGAGAAGACCATGACAGTGCCATGAGGATGCATCAGTTTGGTTCTTTGTACAGGACTTTTTCAAAAGTTTGCTTCAGAGTAGCCATGGTTCCTGAAAGCAAATAAGTGGGTCACTTGCTTAGCTTTCCTTAGTGGTAGATTAATTAGCCAGCTGTAACTCCCGGATCTCTATTTTTAAATAATGACTTGCGTAAGTCTCCAAAGACAAGAACTCGCCACTGGTACACAGCACATTCTGGCAGCTGCAAGTTATTATGCCCAGTGGAAATTAAATATCTTTTAGGGAAATCATGCAAGATCTCATGATAAATATGAAATTAACCCCTGCCACCTCTATGCCTTCCTCATTTCTTTGCTAGCCTGCTATCCTAATAAGCAGAGTCTCTGGGGTCTGAAATGACAGCTGAATTGGTGATATTTTTTAAGAAGCACTATTCATCGGTGAGCATCGGTAGAACATAGAGCTTTTGTCTCCGGTTGGGCTAGAAGCTCTGAAAATCAAACAATAGTAAACATACACAATACCATTAACTCCTGGTCAGATGGAGATACTTACAACTCCAGGGATATAAAGAAACAACTAGACTAAGCATTTTACTTATCATTTGAGGCATTTTCCTCTGCTTAATACCCTTAAGCTCACACTTCTCTTTCCTTCTGACCAAATATATACATTTCTGGTTCTTTCTTAATTCTTTCTTCATAAGCTGCAAGTTTCATATAGTATGTGACTCTTTACTGTCCCTTTTCACTCCCCATTTCTATGTTAGGTTTGGGTTGTTGTCATTTGTAGGGAATATTGAGCAGTGCACTCTCAATAAGAATGGAACCAGAGTGAAGGGGAGAACAAATGCTGGCAAAGTGTCACTCCAACTAAGCTGCCTGAGGAAGGGTCCTAAGGTCCGTAGTGGCATTCGGTATTCAGGTGCCATTAGTAAATGCATGTTTCATAAAATGTCAATCAATACACTTGTCATAATCACCACATGGTGGATGTGATTTGCTTGGCTACTTTCAACAAAAGGCAGATGTCAGGCCACCCTATGGTTTCGGGAGGCAAATACCTTCCCTGGGTGGGTGAAAATGGTAGCCTCAAGTTTCCTACATAACTATAAAGATTTCATAACACATTTCTGGTTTCTCCCTTGAGCACCAACAATCAAGAATCCAGGAGAGGAAAAAGAAGTAATGCCTCCATATAAGCAGTATAATTTGGGGTCAGATATGAAGCAGATGAAATCATTAAAGAAAAGAGAAATGGAACGATGGCTATCCCAGTATCCCTGCTTCATGAGGCCCATTGTTCCAGTCTGTCACTGTGCAGCTGTGATAGGCTGCTTTCTTTTTGACCCTCACCTTAATAACACACCTTTCCTTCATTTTCCACATGCCCCAACATGTCTTTGATGCTCCTAGGGAGGGCCACAAACTCCAGTGTTGCTGGGCAGCCCTGTTTTCCTCTTTCTGAGTCCAAAAGTGGTGCAGCCTGGGCCTTTACCTTGACCTTTGACCTCCCATGTCATGAAGTTAACACGGTTCCTGCCTCCAGCTAATGGTTTCCAACACTGCAGAATTGAGTCTATTTTATCAATTACATGAACTTCAGTCTTTGGCATAAAGGTCATTATTGTGTTTTGCACCTGGAATTGTATTGTAATGAGGCAAATCACATTCTCTTACAGTCAATGAGGGGGAAAAAAAGCACACAAAATGGAAATTACTCCTAAAATGACCTTGCTAGATTTCTATATCTGGCTAACAGACTCTGTTTCTATACATCAAAAAACTGACGTGGCAGCTTTGTCATACAACCAGGCAGTCCAATCCCATGTTAGCAAACATGTTATTATGGAACATATGGCATAAACCCATTAATAGTATGCACAGTTGATAAATTCCCAGTGTAGTTCCCGTGATGTTTACTGATTCACTGCTACCTTGCCCCAGGCTGCTTCCAAACATGTCAGAAAAATAAAATGTCATCCATATTTGCATTCAGAAGTTATTCCGTATTTACACATGCTAATAAAAACAAAAGCTTGCTTTTTAAGGAAGGGGCAAGCTCCATAATCAATTTTCTGAGCGGCCTAAGAGTTTGACATGCTCTGCATACATAGAATTCACTGGAATAGCAACTGGGAGACACGAGTAGGCTGGCTCTGTGGCTTCTCACCCCTTGCTGGGTGACAGCAGCTGACAGCAGACAGCCACCCTTGAGGGTTGAGGGTACCTGCAGATCACTCACTTTCTCTATCTAAACAATTTGCCTTAGATTTTTTTTTCTTAGTGCTGGAACAAATATGTGATGAACCAGTGAATGAATTGGCTATGAGGATAGCCACAATTTGATGGTGCCCTATAACTTCCCTGCCCCTTTCATTAATGACCAGCTCTATCTCCCATCTCTCTGGCCTTGTTCTCTTGACTAGAATATAGTATTTGGAGTCATTAAATAGGGTATGAAGTTCTGGCTCTGAAAAATCACCAGTTATGTTACCATGAGCAAGTCACTTAATCTCTCTAAACCTCAATTCCCTTATCTATGAAATGGGTGAATTATAGCATGTGTTTTGTAAGGATCCTTTATGTTTCAAGAGACAGAAACCCAGTTCAAACTATTTTAAAGTAAACAAAAAGAAAACATTCATTGGCTCACATGGCTGGAAGGGATACTGTGCTATTTGCCCAAATCAAAGGATAGGGATCAAGGTCTCAATTGCTAGGATCAAAACACACAGCCAAGGGAACTCACTCCCTTTTCCATCTCTCAGCTCAGCACTGCTTGGCTTCATTCTTTTTTACTATCGCTGGACTTTCTTCATGTAGCAATGAACACGGTCAGTTTTAGCCCCAATCGCACATTTTTCAATTATAATGAATCCGTAGGCAAGGCTGTTTTTATTTATTTCAAATCGAATCCTTACTAAGTATGTCAGAGGGGGCCTCAAATCAGCCCTGCTGGCTTACATGTTTGCCTTAGGTTAATAAGTACTATGATTAATCAAGTATGAAGTTGTGTCCAACCCTGTACCTGGGATAAAAGGTAGTGGGTTAGAGTGTATTACCAGAAAAGAAGGGAAATAAAACCTTGCTGAGCAAATAAGGCAGAAATAAAAGCTACCATTCTACTAACCTATTTCACCAAGGTTTGTGGATTCTGGCACAAGCAAGTGTTGAATGATCATAGGTTAGTATTATAAGTAACTGGGCTTTGTAAACTACTAAAAGTTACACATGAATCCTAGCCAAATAACTACAAATCCTATTTATTAACTCTCAGAGGATGAAACCAGTCAAGGCCAGTGTTAGTGACAATTACAATGATAATAGTTAATATTTAAGGAGCAATCACTGCATGTGAGGAACTGCTTTTGTGAGCATTTTATATGTATGAACTATGAAGTAAGTACTATCATCTGCCCCAGTGTTTGCATAAATAACTAATGCAAAGAGAGGTAAAACAATTTGCCCAAAGTCATAGAACTAGTGGTTAAACCAGGGTTTGGAACCAGAGGGTCTGGGCTACAGTTCATATTCGTATTCATTGCTGTCCCTCAATCTTCCTGTAATATTTTGCATTTTACTGTGTATCTTTTCCTTGAGGCACTGAAAACGCCACAAGATTGGTAATCGTGTCTGTATTACTCAAAGTTGCATACATATTCCACCCTTAAGGCCTACATGACTGGTATGAGAAAAGTAGAGATAATTGGGATTGGGCTAAACTCTTATTTGAGTGTATGAATATCATTCAAATAACAGTGCTGTTGAAAATTAATATGTACATCCATTTTTCTGAAATTCAGAAAAGATGCATAATATTCAGGTGCCTAATAACTTGGCTGCTATTTAATCATGCTTAACACTTATATAGCACTTCACTTCACCTTTTAAAATCATTTTAGAATATGTTAGTTCATTAATCCCAACAACATCCATGTGACACAGAAAAGGTTCCTGAACCTGCCTCTGATCTCCCTACCATCTGGTATCTAAATACTTGGTTGACTAAAGAAGGAAGAAAATAATGAGATAAATCAAGCAAGGAAACACGTGTGGCCAAGAATGACACAGACTTGTGGGCAGTGACGGTGAAAGACAATCCTCTGGCTCTGTGGAGGTTTGTCTTCTACACATAAATTTCAGCATACAATATTCGTATAATAATTATTATTCACTTCTGACTGGTGGAAATGTAAGAAAACAATCAGCCTTCATCTTCATCTTCAAAAGGTGATACCTGCACACGGATTACTTGGGATCTCATCAGTGGTCATTTCCATTAATTAAAAAGTGCTTCTAGTTGTCAGTTTTTGTGATATTGGCATACTTACATTCCAAGTCCTGTTTCCCACTGCTATTTCTACTTTTCACAGAAAAGAATCTGCTTGATGCTAACACCTAGTATGGCTTCAGTCACGTTCAATATATTAATAGCTTCCTTTATGTTGCCTTGTTATTTGGCTCATAGTTTCTAGAGAACAATGGTGAGCTGATTTTACCAGCCACCTGAACAAAGATATTCTTGCTCATTGTTTTCTCACTCATATATGTGGACCACCATTGCCTCACTTCAGGCATGGATGCTGATCATTCTGACGACCCAAAAATGTGGAGAGAGAACGGTACCTGAACAAGGGCTACGAAAGCTATCCTAAGATGCTTTGGAGCCACAGATGACATTTGCAAAATTAGTTAGAAGTTATTTGTATTAATAGAATGACACAAAAATCATATCCAACCAGAGTCAACATACTATGTATGTGTCTGGTTAGTAAAGAATCTTCTTTCTAGCATCAGCTTATCCTGCTGTCTCAGGACACTGAGGACTGAAGGGAAGGTAGTACAGGACAATAGTTATGAATGAGCTCCAATTCCAGGATCCCGAAGAAGACCTGGGTTCAAACTGATTCACTGAATTACTAACTGTGTGACCTTAGGCAAGCATCTCAATCTCTCTGAGTGTCAGTGTCAGTTTCTGCAGGTTAGCCCCACAGCTTACCTCATAGAATTGTTAGAGGATTACACAAAATAATTATTCACAGGCTTAGCCCAGTGCCAGGGATATAGTGAATGCTCAGAAGTAAATACTATTAACTGTTCCCAGGTTTCTTTGATATTCTCACATTCAATTATTAAGGCATGATACTGAGGCTATTGTAAAACGATAAACTTTAGAATTCTGGATATAATTACCTGTGAAGTAGAAATATGTTATGGTCTGTGTTAACACATAATGATCTCTATCTAACCAGGTTAGAAACAGAAATGCTGTAAGTCATTCAAAAGGTCAAATACTTGTCAGCAGGTAGCATACTAACATGTAATGTTGACCCTGGACAAAGTCAGGGAACTGTTGATTGCTTTATGATGAGCCTGTATTTTTCTGCTGATACCCTCTTCCTTCTTTTGGAGATGTTATCCTCACTCTATTTTATGTGGGACAATCAAGGCCTTTTCAGGTGCCTTGGAAGTCCCACAACTAAATGGCCACTTCACCAACTCATGAGTGCTATTCTGGCAGCACAAGGCTCTCAAGGCTATTAATGGTAGCTTTTGTCCATTTCTTAGAACCACATTATTAACCTGGAAGAATGATTTTTCAGTTCCTTTCGCTCCCTTCAAACAGATACAAAGATAATCCATGATAAAGAGACTTGACAGTATCTCTGATAGCCTATTAGCATGGGACATAGCAAGGATGTTAGGACTTGGGGAGGTGTTATCAGGTTCACAGGGTTAATTTGCATTGTCTAAAAAAGTAAATCTTTTTTTGAATCAATCCACTGGATGGAAATATAGAAGGAAACATTCAAACCACAGTGCTCGAGCAGAATGAACACTTATTTCACAGACACAATTACAACTGCCAGGGAGAAAATTTTTCCAAAACTATTTAATCTCTGAAATGGGCAATAAGCTTGTCAGCCTCTTGGGCATTTCAACCTTGATGCAATGGTTCATAGCAAACGTTTCCATGACCAGAAGCCATCAGATTCATCAAGTGTCTCCATTCTCTCACAATGAAAGTCTTTTAGGGCTCTGAGGATGAAGCGAACTTTCTGTGTGCAATATATGCTCCTCTCTGTCACCAATGCAAAACCTGGGGATGTGCTGGAAAGAAATTTGACAAAGGAGGATATTTATCTTGCAAGTGTTTGAGATACTATTTCTAAGCTAATCTCCCCTACAAATCATGGAGTCTAACTCAATTCAAGTCTAATTCAAGCTTGTCTTCTAGAACATCTAGTAAATCCTCAAAAACATGAACTACATATTTGCTTTGTATCTCATTTTGTACCCATTCTCTTCTCAACCCCATGAGTTCACTGGCTACAGAAAGTATTAAGATTAAGACTGGAATTAACAGTCAGGGAATTTTCTACAACTGGCTTTTTTTTGTTATCATGTCTATTAATGACAGAACATCATAAACAATACAGTTTAATTATGAACTAAATTAAATTTAGTTCATAAATTAAATTAAATATGATAGGAATTAAATATGAAGGAAGTATTCAAAACACAGCAAAAGGATCATATTTTAAAGCATTTAAATTGCAAGTGATGTTATTGACAGAACTTTTAAAGAAATTTTATGTTTGGATTAAAAAAAGAAAGAAAGTAGTTGAAAGCAAAGTGTTGACTCCATGGCATTTATAGGCAAATAAATATTTAGGATGGATCAGTTTGCCATCATGAGCAGATGCTTCAAGAAATACATTAAGTTAATGGGAGCTGTCCTTAATTTCTACCTCACTGAGTCAACAAGATAAAAAAAAATCAACTTAAAGGATTCCAGAGTAATGACATGACTCATTAGTGTGAAGGCCACTTCAAATTAAAGGATTCATTTTCACTTACTGAGAGAAGAAAATTATTAATGAGCTTCATGCATGAATATCTGGAAAGTACTGCAGCTCATTCTCTGGGCATAAAACAACTTGAAGTTGTAACCACAAGAGATTTAGTTTTTTTAAACCAGATTCTAAAAAATTTTTCTTAACTTTGATACCATAGCTCACTATTTGATAAATAGTGCTAGGAATGGAAGTTATGTGGTCAATAGTCCATTGAGAAGATCTGAGAGTGTTGCATATTATATAGTCAGGGTAAGTGCCAGAGAGAAGGGAAAATTCTATCGTCATCCTGGAGAGATACGCAAAGGAAGGGGGGAAGGTGAGTCCTCATTCTAAATTTATGCTCTTCCAAAATCTAATGGCAGTGAATTCAGAAGACAATGTAAGACGAAGAAAGGTCAAGTCTCTCTTTCTGAATGGTCAGTGTATTGCACAGCTACTGAGTTTGTCATTGTTTTTGGTATTTGCTCTTGAGTTTGGAACTTGAGAGTCTGCTTCCATTTTTAGGATAGGTACATATTAGAGAGGTGTCCATTCGAAGCATTTGGTCATAAAAATTTGGTGTTTGGAGGAGCTGTACTGAATGAGTAGTCTTAGTCCCTGCAAAAAAAGGTTTTATATATATAACTGTTTAATGAAAAATATAGTATTCAGGTGGAATGTCAAAGGAGAAGACCAGAATATGAAGATTAAACAGGGTTGGGAAGTTTGTAGAAAGTGGTGGTGCCTCTTGTACCAGTAGTGAGAAAGATACTAGATTAAGATTCTCTTCCGAGGGTTGAAATACTGCCAAAACAACGGGCCTCTGTTCATGGGCTCATGAGATGATCTATATCATCAATTCAATTCTTAGGGAAGAAAGGAGCAGAGGCTGACCTTTTTGAAATTCCTTTCTAGTGGCCAAGAATGACGGCAATTGTATTTTTTAGTGGGATTATGTTTCTTCCTACTGTATATTTGAATTGCAAAAAGCCAGAGCATAGCATTCCTTGTTGAAGTTTTTCAAGTTGACAGTCTGATAGTCTTATCTATTTTTATTCACTTTTAAATTCAAATTCAAGCCAGTGTTCCTAGATGTCTTCACAAGCTGCAGGCCTAAGGGAAATGTTCCATGGCTCCTCTGTGTACCTGAAGTTTGGCCTCCTCATTATGATCGATTAATATTTCAGAGTTAATTTTTTTTTCTGAAATTGGAATAGACCTCATTTTCCAGAAAGTCATTTATATTGTTATTCATTTTCTTTTCACTGTCTTGTTTACGACCAAAAAACGCACTGATGATTTCATAATGAGAGAATATCATGTAGAAATGGAAACATAATCTTAGACAAGTATGACTTTTTATGTGGTAGGTAATATTTCTCTTCAATTTTCCTTTTCATGTGGGATATTTTTTCTTTTCTAAAGGGAAATATAAATGTTAGGAGAGAACCAAAATATATATCACAAAATTTTTTATATATTTCTTCAACTACTGTAAAATCTAGAGGGACCAGATGATTAAAGTCCTTCATTTTTAAAGAATTCTCTCAACAATCCCAGAAGCTAGAGGCAAATTGTTTTTATTGTTGCTTGAATTTTGTTAGGGGCATAGAATACATGAGGTTTGGTAAAAAAAAAAAAAAAAAAAAAAAAAAAAAAAAAAAAAAAAAAAAT
>NW_016806688.1:1569257-1635269 GCF_001698545.2 Rhinopithecus bieti
AAAAAAAAAAAAAAAAAAACTGAAATATTCATCTCTATTTCTATAATATTATACACAATATTTGGATTGTTAAAAGCAATACTATTCATCATGTGAAAGATACCAAGAAAGCCACTGACTCTGAACTTCATGAAGCCATCTATTCACAAGTTCTTTAATAAATAAATGATGAACACCTACTATAGATGATTACATATGCTAAGTATTATGGTAAGCATGAATATGAATAACATAAAGTCTTTACCTTTAAGAAATGTACAACATAGTAGAGACAGATAAAATCAGATAACTATAACATATAACATATAGTCTTTACCTTTAAGAAATGTATAACATAGCAGTAGAGACAAATATAATCAGATAACTGTAATACAGGCAGAAGGTTCAAAATGCGCTGGGGGTTCTAGTTCAAGATGTCATTGAAAGGATATGTTCACTCATCTTCCCTCTCAAATTACTACTGACAAGACCTTATAATATGATTGTAAAAGCCATGGTAAGACTAGGGAACTGGTTATCCTAACAGCAGAGCAGTATACTAACAGAAATTTCAGTTAGATATAAATAAGAAGAGATTGGCAGGATTTTTGTTCCATGAAGATTAGTTTTCGGTAGATTGATTTACTTGTTGATAACTCTTTTAAAAAACAACAACAACAAAATAAACACAAAAATCATCTGTTTAAAGGTATGCAATAGATAGTTGTAGAAATAATAAGTACTAGAGAGGCTAAAATTGTTGGAAAGGAAGGCTATTGGACAGGTGTAATAATGATCTTCAGCTGCATTTTTTTTCTGGAAGACTGTGCTGATTCTTGGCATGGGTAGACTGCGAGAGTAGGCTTTCAAATGGCAAGGGGGCACTGTTGGGGACATAGAAACCATTAGAAATTTTGGCATTTACAAGCATTGGAGTCACAAAATTGGACAACTGAAGAGCCTCAAGACACAAGTGATTCTCCCCTCAAAATATTTGCCAAATACTGAAGGTATACAGGGTGGAGCTAAAGAACTAAACTACAAACCCTGAGTGGTGGAGTGGGACATTTCATACTCTCCTGTGCTGAGAAGACAAAAACTTGCTAGGATGAATGAGCAAGTGAATAAAGCAGTATCTTAATTGCAAGCCACAGAGATCTCCAGACTGCAGACAAAGGAAACTAAAGATAGACTGAGTCTTAATCAAAACTTCTAGCATGTATAAAGTCAGCCTATTCCTGGATAAAATAAGATGACAGCCTCTCTATCTGCCTGGCAGAGGAAAGGGTAATCCTTTTCTAATGCAAGATCACAACATCTGGAGCCTCTGTAGTCTTTGTTCTCAGTGTTCTTCATTTATGAAAATCCTTTTGGGCATGGCAAGAGACAAGGCATGGGTCTAAACACCAAGAGAAAAAGAAATGGTCAATGGAAACAAATCCACACATGATGTAGATATTAAGACAAAGATTATAAAATAACTGAATAACATGAACAAGAAAAACAGATACATTATACAGCAAAAAGATAAAATGTTGGAGAATTTTATCAGAGAATTAAAATCTGAACCAATCATGTTCTACCTAGTTGGTTAGAAGTCACATTAAGGTTGATGCCTTTGTATCTGATACTGGAAGTTCATGTCTCAAGGTTAAACATTTGAGGAAAAAGAACGGATGTCAAGGCTGGGTCAGTGAGAATAAACTGGAATCCATAGGAATAAACTGGAACACATGGGGATTGACCTAAGCTCCTTCCAGTTTCTCACTACTTCTACCTTCAGTGGGAATTCTTGTGCACAAGAAGTTACAAGCCTTCATCATACAGTTGGCACACCTTTGGCTAAGGATTCAGAGAAGCTGAAAGAGGAGTAGCCGAAGGCCTATCTGCTGCTCAACACCAATGATATGAACCAACAGATCAATGACAGTATGTGTGAGCTGTAACAGCATTTGAGTCTGTTCATGACTTTCCAGGTGTAAATTAATATGATCACTGCTTTAAATCCACTTTCCAAATTTCACATGAAATGTCTTTCAGAATCCACTTCAACTGGAAACATGGAAGAAAAAGAATTGTGAGAAATGTAGATCAGCCTAACGTAATTGACATAATATAAAGCCACCATAGAATCTATACAAAATAATTAGATGGGATTTCTAGAAATAAAAAGTGTTATGTCTTAAAATAAGAACTAAATGGATACATAGAGTACCAAGCTGGACAGAGTTGAGGACAAGATTAGTGAACTCAAAGACAGTCAATAGAAAAGACTCAAGTGGAAACACAGATAGAAAAAGAAAGGGAGGAGGCAAGAATAGAGCGAAACAGAAATTGTATTACATGTATGTAACTTGTATATCAGAAAGAGAGAAAAGAATTGGAAAGAAACTATATTTGAAGAGATAATGGCAAAAAAAATTTCCAAATTGAAGAAAAGCATCAATACATAAATTCAAAGAAATCAGCAAACTAAAAGCATAATAAATACTTTTTAAACCACTAAGGTATACCATAGAAAAACTGATTTTTAAAAAATCCAGAAGTAAAATAAATCATAAAAGAAGCAAAAGGAAAAAATACATGGTATCTTTGAAGGAGCAGAAATAAGATTATAGCTGACTTCTTAGTAGACATGATATAAGCTGGAAGAACGGTATGGTATTTTTTTTTTTTTTTTTTTTTGTGAAACAGAGTCTCGCTTTGTCACCCAGACTGGAGTGCAGTGGTGAGATCCCAGCTCACTCCAACCTCCGCCTCCTGAGTTCAAGCAATTATCTTGCCTCAGCCTCCCAAGTAGCTGGGACTAGTGGTGCATGCCACCACGCCTGGCTAATTTTTTGTATTTAGCAGAGATGGGGTTTTACCATGTTGCCAAGGCTGGTCTTAAACTCCTGAGCTCAGGCAATCCACCCGCCTTGGCCTCCCAAAGTGCTAGGATTACAAGCGTGAGTCACCGTGCCTGGCCTGGAATGATATTTTTTAAATGCTAAAAATAAGTGTCAACTAGCATTGTACACTCAATGAAAATATACCTAAAAAGAAATACGAAATACTAATATTTTCAGAAAAACAAAAATCAAGACAATTCATCTCAGTAGGACGGTACTAAAGGAAATATTAAGTCAACTTCTTCTTCATAAATAACAAAGTGAATCATAGAGGAAAATGCAGAAATGAAGGAGAAAATGAAGAGCAATAAAAAGATAAATACTTGGGCAACTATGAGTGAATATAAGCCAGGTGCCATGGCTCACAACTGTAATCCCAGCTATTCAAAAGGCCAAGGCAGGGGGATTGCTTGAGTCCAGAAGTTTTGAGATAAGCCAGTTGCCCACTAAGCAACATAGTGAAACTCTCTATCAATCTCCCTCCCTTTCCCCCTCTCTCTTTCCCTCTGTGTGTGTATGTGTATGTATGTGTATATATGTATGTATGCACGCGTGTGTGTGTGTGTATATATGTCTGTATATATATGGCACAAAATAACATATATATATAGCACAAAAATGTTTTTTTGGGGAATTTAAAATATATATAGAATTAAAATACATGACAATAATACTAAAGGGATAAATGAAGTTAAAGTGTTATAAGTTTGTATCCTTATTGTGGAAGAGGTGAAAGCAATCATTTGTATTAAGCTGTAATAAGTCATGGGTACATTTTTGATTGCTTAAGCATTAAAAGACTTGTTTAAAATGTATAAATAATAAGATAATAAACTATTGAATGACAAATCACCTGATTAATCTAAAAGAAAGAAAAGCACAGACATTTTAAAAGATCAGGTAGGCTACATAATAATAAGGTGGATATAAATCCAAATACATCAATAAGTACATTAACAAACAATATAATTCAAGTACAAGATTAATATTTTCAAGCTAGATTTTTAAAATTTATATGTGCTTACAACAGTAGAGTGGTACTGTGTACCACGTAATTACAAACCAAATAAAACTGGTATGGCTATGTTGATATTAGTCAAACAGAAAGCACTACTAAGAATAAACAAGGTCATATCATGGTGATAAGGTGTCAGTCCACCAGGACCATATATACCAATTCTAAATCTCAATGCAACCAATTAAAAAAAAAAAAACAAAAAACTTAGCAGGTCTCTGAAATCTATTAGCCATGCAAATAAAAGAACCTCCAAAGTAAGTAATTTTTGCCAGATGAACCACAACTGATCACAAGATTGTGCGCAACTGAGCACAAGATCAGAAGTAGTAGTGAAGGCTAGAAGTAGAAAACTATGGGTGGTTGGACCAGTATATTTATCATTGTGTGCGTGTGTGTATGTATGTATGTGTGTGTATGGTATGTGCGTGTATACTATACCAATCCCCTGCCCTCAGAGCAGCTGACTTCAGTGTTTGCTTCTAGGATTACGCTGTCAATACACCTTTATAAAGTGGGAATTCTGAGAAGTACCTCTGATAACTTATGGTCTCCTGTGCCAAGATAAGAGGCTATGACCTATCCTTATAGAGGGGCCCTTTATGTGTCTCTCTTCCCTTGCCTAGTACATAGAATGAAGGCTCCTGTTACTTGTACCTGTATTTACCACTACTTCTCATTTGTGCTCAATAAATGACACTATCAATACTTTTCCATCACGACATAATCAGTTACTAAACATTTGAGAGAATCACAGTATGAAAAAAGAGTCACTGACTCAACAACAAAAAAGCAACCACTAAGAAAATGGGAGTTTAATATAGAGGAAATAGGAATAAAATGGAAATATGTATGTAATTTTTTAAAGTGTATATTTAAAAATATATACACTTCAGTGTATATAAGTGTAAAAATATATACTTTTGTAAGTGTATAAATATACATGAAAATATACATACAGTGTGTGTGTGCATGCATGTATATATTTCTATATATTTACATACTTTTTAAAATTTTCATAAATATTTATGATAAAAGCAACTGGCTGCTATAAAAAATTAATGGGCAGAATCCTTGGAAATTAAAAGCACAATTACCATAAACTTAATAAATCAGCTGAATAGTTGAAACTAGAATAATAAACTAGAAGATTAAAATGAGGGATTCTCCTAGAAAAGAGTACAGATGACAAAGGGTTGAAAAGTGTGAAAAATGAGTTAACTCATTGAGAATGAAAGCCCACACAGCATATCCATAAAGATTAATGAACCAACTATATGTATCTTCATGATGTAGACCTGCACTAATCAACAGTCACTAGCTACACATGGCTATTTACATTTAAGTTTAAATTAATTAAAATTTCAGAACTTTTAAAATTCAGTTCGTCAGTCTACTTACTCACATTTCAAAGAAAGTTTCAAGAGACATATGTGATAGGTGGCTGTGTTTTGGACAGTGCAGTGAATAATTCCTTGCAAAGAAACAAGGATCTGATTGATACCATTATCTTCATCAGAAAATGTGGATGCAAAGAGACTGTAAAGGCATGTCTTCGAAATTCTGAGAAAACATAATTTTTAACCTAGAATTTTACATTGAAATTATCTCTAATGTGTGAAGGCTGAGGTAATATTTTCAGTCACAAGGTCTCAGGAAACTTTATCTAAAAGGATTCTTTTGAAGAAAATATTTGAGGATATATTCGAGGAAAAACAAAAAAAAAATCTAAAAAAAAAGATGACACTGTGAGATACAAGAAAAGATGGTCAAAGTCTCTCCCTTGCATGGACCCAGTGGAAGGTAAAGAGGTTACAGAAGAAAATAAACTGAATTACCAAGTCTTCAATAATTTGTGGTGATCTACTTTTTCATTCTAACTATCTTACTTTTAAATTCTACTTTGTTTTTTTTTTTTTGTTTTTTGTTTTTTTTTTTTTTTTTTTTTTCTTTTTTTTTTTTTTTTTTTTTTTTTTTTGAGGCAGTCTCGCTCTGTGCCGGACTGCCCGAGTGCCAGGCTGGCCGGATCTCACGCTCACTGCAAGCCTCGCCTCACGCGCGTTTATGCCCATTCTCCTGCCTCAGGCCTCCCGAGTAGCTTGGCGGAACTACAGGCGCCAGCGCCACCTTCACCCGGCCGTAGTTTTTTGCTATTTTTTTAGTACGAGACGGGTGTTCACTGTGTTAGCAGGATGGGTCTCGATCTCCTGACCTCGTGATCCGCCCGTCTCGGGCCTCCCAAAGCTGCTGCGGATTACAGGCTTGAGCCACCGCGCGCTCCCGCGGCCTTAGTTCTACTTTTTATTTGATTAATTTTATTTTTTCTTTAAAGCATTCTTACTCCCTTCGGTAATATTAGGCCCAACAAAGCCTAGATGAAGAGAACTGAATTCAAAAGAACCCCACAGCAAATGACTGCAACCTTCACAGCCAGGCCAGATTCAGGATTAAATGCTAAATTAGTGGTGGATTCACTGGTGATGTCAAATTGGTGATATCAAAAGACAACAAACCAGGCTCAAATATGCAAGTTCAATGCAGCATTTTTTTTTTTTTTTTTTTTTTTTTTTGAGATGGAGTCTCGCTCTGTCGCCCAGGCTGGAGTGCAGTGCAGTGGCGCAATCTTGACTGCAAGCTCTGCCTCCCGGGTTCACACCACTCTCCTGCCTCAGCCTCCCCAGCAGCTGGGACTACAGGCGCCCACCACCACGCCCGGCTAATTTTTTTGTATTTTTAGTAGAGACGGGGTTTCACCATGTTAGCCAGGATGGTCTCGAGTTCCTGACCTCGTGATCTGCCTGCCTCGGCCTCCCAAAGTGCTGGGATTACAGGCTTGAGCCACCGCACCCAGCCCAGAATGCATGTTTTTAAGTCTAAAAATTATTGATAATAAAGCTAAGTGACGCTTTTGTTTTTTTTTTTCCAGACAGAGTTTTCCTCTCTCACCCAGGCTGGAGTGCAGTGGCACGATCTTGGCTTACTGCAACCTTTGCCTTCTAAGTTCAAGTGATTCTCCTGCCTCAGCCTCCTGAGTAGCTAGGAGTATAGGCCTGGCTAATTTTTTTGTATTTTTAGTAGAGACAGGGTTTCACCATGTTGGCCAGGCTGGTCTCGAACTCCTGACCTCCAGTAATCCGCCCGGCTTGGCCTCCCAAAGTGCTGGGATTACAGGCATGAGCCATCATGCCCAGTCTAAATGACACTTTAAACAGCAATTTCCAGGAAATAATTCCTAGGAAAATGGCTTTAAAGGACAAATAAGCTGAACATATATTGATGATCATTTTAACAAAACACAGAAAGGGGCAGGGAAGTAGAAGGAAAATGAAAAATTACTAAGAATCTAATTCAGAAAGAGTAATTTTAGGACATACTTAATGTCAACATAGAATTGGAAATTGTAAGTTTACATACTGTATTTGAACATACACGATATGAGAAAAATGGAATGCATAATTACTAAAGAAGGAATGAAGGAAAAAAAAAAAAACCCTAATAAAATAAGCTTAATACAAAAGAAGAAGAAAAATAAACAACCAGGTTATATATGATTAAATATTTCAATCATTACAATAAATGTGAATTAAGTAAAACACCTCATTAAAAATACAAGTCATGTCAGATACATATAATAGTTTTATCTACATGCTCATTACCAGAATCATAACTACATGAAAATGACATAGAATGGTTGAACATGAAGATTCACTAATAAATCAAGACCGGTCCTATCAATCATAAATATACTTGAGTATAAGATGAAAAGAATTAAAAATTATTAAGATAATACAGCCGGGTGCGGTGGCTCAAGCCTGTAATCCCAGCACTTTGGGAGGCCGAGACGGGCGGATCACGAGGTCAGGAGATCGAGACCATCCTGGCTAACACAGTGAAACCGCGTCTCTACTAAAAAATACAAAAAACTAGCCAGGCGAGGTGGCGGGCGTCTGTAGTCCCAGCTACTCCGGAGTCTGAGGCAGGAGAATGGCATAAACCCGGGAGGCGGAGCTTGCAGTGAGCTGAGATCCGGCCACTGCACTCCAGCCCGGGCGACAGAGCGAGACTCCGTCTCAAAAAAAAAAAAAAAAAAAAAGATAATACATCATAGGTATTTTGCAACATGCATCAAAAATATAAGGTCAACTTACTAAAGTTTTGTAAGGAGAAATAAAAAAATCCACTGTTGTATTTGGACACGAATTATAAATCAATGATATGAAGTAGTCAGAAATAAACAGCAATATAGATTATTCAATGTTGAAAGTTATATCCAACAAACAAAATGACTTATTTTAATATTCATAGAATACTTAAAAAGATTGACTACATAAGGCCACAAAATAATTTTACACATTTGGAACAGCAGAAATTATGGTCCACATTTTCTGGCTAAATAAATAAATAGTAAAAATGAACACCTCCTTCCTGCAAAAACAAAGAACGACAAGTAAACTCTCCAATTGTATACATTTAAAACCTCACTTTTAATAAATCTTGACTGTAAGGGGAATTCAAAATTAAAATCATAATCTGTTTAGAAGTGAATAGCTGTGAATATATATATCAAAACAGGCTACTGCAAAGATAAACTCAAAGGAAAATAAGTAGCCTTAAAATGTACCAATTGATAGCAAAATGTTGAAAATAATTAAATAGTCAACTTAATAAACAACAAAGAAAATAAAAGAAAGTTGAAGGAAAGAATTAATAAAGGTTGAAAATAAACACAGCAATAATTTACACTAAGCCTTTAAAAGGTTTAAATTTAAAAGGTTTAATTAATCAAGGTAGGCTTGATTAATCACAGCAAAAAGCGACTCTGCAAGAAAAAATAAAATCTATAAAAAATTGACAAATCTAATGAGAAACTATATAAAAGTTAGATAAAATTTTAAAAATCAGCTTGACTCAAGCCTGTAATCCCAGCACTTTGGGAGGCCGAGACAGGCGGATCACGAGGTCAGGAGATCAAGACCATCCTGGCTAACACGGTGAAACCCCGTCTCTACTAAAAAAATACAAACAACTAGCCGGGCGTGGTGGCGGGCGCCTGTGGTCCCAGCTACTCGGGAGGCTGAGGCGCAAGAATGGCATAAACCCGGGAGGCGGAGCTTGCAGTGAGCTGAGATCCTGCCACTGCACTCCAGCCTGGGCGACAGAGCAAGACTCCGTCTCAAAAAAAAAAAAAAAAAAAAAAAAAAAAAAAAAAAAAAAATCAGCTTGACTATATGACAAAATAAAACACTAAAATCATACTTAAAAGTCATATTCACTAGAACTATAAGACATTAAAACACATAAACATAGAGCTACCAAAAATGTGTAAAATCTCTATTAAAAATGAAAAAATTTATGATAATACATTTGAAAAGCCTTGAACATATAAAACAATATATTGTGTTCTTGGGTGGGAAGAGTCTATATTTTAATGTGTTGATTCTATATAAATCTATAGATAAAATTTCAGTCAAAATCCTAATGATTATTAATCAATTTAAACAGATAATTTGTTGGTTTATATGGAGCAATAAAATAGGCAAGAATCCCAAAGAAATTTTAAAATTATGCCATAATTAATTGGAATCTGTCTCACCAGATATCAAATTTAAAAAGGAAATGATAAAAGGACTCAGAAAAAATTTTCATAAGACTTAAAGATTTTACTATACATATATTTTAATTTTCCACGTGGAAAAAGCTACAATGAACAAAGTTAAAAGATAACTAGGAGGGAACAGCCATAACATCTATAATATACAAAGGTTTAATATTCATTTTATACAGAGTTCTTTCAAAAAAATATAGACAAGCTAATAGAAATCTGAACAAAGGACCATTTACAAGGAAAATACACACGAACTAAGAGATATATGCTGTGTTTGTTAACTCACTAGCACAGGGAATAAAAATTAAAATAAGAAGACAGTAACTTTTTGCTCATTAGATTGAGAATATAAGAAAATGTTGATAGTAGTTTTGAAAATGTGGTGAAAAGAGCAAGCTCAGATGTTATCTAAGCACAGTTCTTTTTCAAGCTATCTGTCAGAGTGTAGCTATCAAAATATACAATGCAAATATCCTCTGCCATGGCAAGCTCACTTCTAGAAATCTTTTGTATTTCTATAAATGTGAATTAAGTAAAACACCTCATTAAAAATATAAGCTTGCATTTATACGAAAGACATACATACTCATTAATAGCAAAAAGTATATTTTAAATTGCCAGTTATAAAAACCTATCTTAAAAAGTTTAAGCAAAACCAAACAAAAGCAAACAGGAAAACAATATGCTCATCAAAAGCAAACAACAGAAAAAAGAAGGAAATATATAATATATGTATACACACATATATGTATGTATGTATATCTACAATCTCCAAGACATACTGTAACATTTAAAAAAATAACTCAAAGAATTTTAAATCAAAAAGCCCTCTTGGCCTGCACATAGCACAATAGCTGGCCTGAAGTCAGCCCTACATTACCGGAGAGAGGCACTGTGCAGTTTTCCAGCATATGCATGCCCATCCATGGTTGGACAGCCAGCTTGGAGCACTCAAATATATAAAGTACGTATTATTAGTTCTAAAGGGAGAGATAGACAGCAACACAATAATAGTATTGGACTTTAACACTCCACTGTCAACAATGACAGATCATATAGACAGAAAATCAACAAAGAAACATCATATTAAACTACACTACAGACTAAATGAACTTAAGAGGTATTTACAAAACATTCCATCCAACAGCTACAGAACACACATTCTTCTCATCTGCACACGGAACATCCAGGATAAATGATACTGTAGTCTACAAAACAAGACTTAAACATTTAAGAAGATAGAGATCGTATCAAGTATCTTTTCAGACCATAATGGTACAAACCTGGAAATCAACAACAAGAAAAACTTTGGAAATCTTACAAATACATGGAAATTAAATAACATGCTCCAGAGTAACCAATGGGGTAAATAGACAAAAGGGGAATTTAAAAATTCCTTGAGACAAATGAGAATGGAAACACATCATACCAAACCTTATGGAATACAGCAAAAACAGTTCTAAGAGGAGAGTTCACAGCAGTAAATGCCTACATCAAAAAATAAGGAAGATTCCTAATAAACAACTTAACCAAACACATCAAGGAAATAGAAAAACAAGAAAAAACTAAGCCAGAATTGGTAGAAGAAAGGAAATAATAAAGCTCAGAGCAGAAATAAACAAAAAATTCAAAAAATATCAACACAAGAGTTGGTTTTTTTGAAAAGATAAAATAAACAAACATTTAGCTAGTCTATGAAAAAATATGACAAGATCCCAAAACTTCAAGTCAGAGATGAAAAAGGAGACACTACAACTGATATCACAGAAATATGAAGGATTGTAAGATTAAATTATGAAGAAACTGAAAATCTGGACAGATCAATAATGAGTGAGGAAATTGAATCGATAATAAAATATCCTCCATCAAAAAAATAAAATAAAAAGCCCAGTCTGATGGCTTCACTGCTGAATTCTATCAAACATTTAAAGAAAAATACTGATGCCTGTCACACTATTACAGAAAATAGAAGATTAGGAAATACTTCCAAACTAATTTTATGAGGCAGCATGACCCTGATTCCAAAGCCAGACAAGGACATAACAAAAAAAGAAAACTAAAGTCCCTGATAAACATAGATATAAAAATTCTCAACATGAAACTAGCAAACAGAATATAGTAGCATATTAAAAAGATCAATTACTGTGATCAAGTGGAGTTTATTCCAGAGATGCAAGAATGTTTCAACATATGCAAATTAACAAATGTGATACACCAGTGTCTTAGTTTATTTGGTGTTGTAGTAAGAGAATACCAGAGACTGGGTAATTTATAAAGAAAAAGGTTGATTTAGCTCATAGTTCTGCAAGCTGAGAAGTTCAAAAGCATGCTTGACTTTTGCAAGGGCTTTTGCTGCATCACAAAACAGCAGGGAAAGTCAAAGGAAAAGCATATGGGTGTGAAGAAAGGGAAACCTGAGGGGTATCCTGACATTATGACAACCCACTCTCACTGGAACTAATCCATTTTTGCAAGAACCAATCCAGTCATGAGAGAGTGAGAACTCACTGAGAATAGAACCAAGTCATTCATGAGAGATCTGTCCCATAACCCAAACACCTACCACTAGGCCCCACTTTCCAGTGCTGCCACACTGGGGATACAATTTCAACATGACCTTTGGTGGAGACAAATAAAATATATCCAAACCATACAACCACATTAACAACAAGTAAGAAGATAAAAACCATATGATCATTTAAATAAATGGAGAACAATCTTCTGACAATATTCAACACCCTTCATGATAAAAACTCTCCACAAATTAAGTATAAAATGTATGTACCTCAACACAGGAAATGCCATATATGACAAACCCACAGCACAATACTGAATGTGCTTGCCAGAGCAACTAGGCAAGAGGAAGAAATAAAAGGCATGCAATTTGGAAAGGAGAAAGTCAAACTGTTCCCATTTACAAATGACATGATTTTATGTATAGAAAACCTTAAAGATTTCACAACAAAACTGTTAAAACTAATAAATGAATTCAGTGAAGTCACAGCACACTAAATCAACATACAAAAAAATCAGTAGCATTTCTGTATGCTAGAAGCCAACTATCTGAAAAAGAAGTCAGGAAAACAATTCCATTTACAATAGTTTCCAAAAATTAAGATATCTAGGAATAAACTTAACTAAGGAAGTGATATATCTCTACACTGAAAACTATAAAACGCTGAGGAAAGAAATTGAGGAATACACAAGTAAATGGAAAGACATCACATATTCATAGATTAGAAGAACTGACACTGTTAAAATGTCCATACTATCTTAAGTTATCCACAGATGTAATGCAATTCTTATCAAAATTCCAAATGATATTCTTTACAGAAATAGAAAAAAAAAATCCTAATATTTATATGGAACCACAAAAGGCCCAAAATAGCTAAAGCAATCCTGAACAAAAAGAACAAAGCTGGAGGCATCACACTACCTGACTTTAAAATAGATTACAAAGCTGTAAGTACCAAGACATTATGGTACTAGCATACAAGCAGACACACAGATCAACAGAACGCAATAGAGAGCCCAGAAATAAATTCACCTACTTACATTCAATTTATTTCAACACAAGTGCCAAGAATACACATTATAGAAAACACAGTGTTTTCAATAAACAATGCTGGAAAAACAGGATATCCATGAGCAGAAGAATGAGTCTAGACCCTTACTTCTCACCATATACAAAATTCAACCAAAATGGATTAAAGGCTAATTGTAAAGTGTGTAACTGATAAACTACTAGAATAAAACAAAGTGGGGGATGCTTCACAACACTGGACATGGCAGGGATTTTAAAAATAAGACCTCAAAAGCATAGGACACAAAAGCAAAAGTAGACAAACGGGATTATGTCAAACTAAAAAGGTTTTGCACAGCAAGAAAAACAATTAATAGAGAGAAGAGACAACCTGTAGAATGGGAGAAAATATTTGTAAACTATACTTTCGACAAGGAGTTAATATCCAAAATATATTAGGGACTTAAACAAAAGAAAAAAAAACACTCAAAATACCTAAATAGATATTTTCAAAAGAAAAAGTGAGACACACAAATGACCAATAGGCACATGAAAAAATCCTTCACATCATTAATCATCAGGGAAATGCAAATCAAAACCACGATGAAATATCATCACCTTACTCCATTTAGAATGGATATTATCAAAAAGAAAAAAAGTGTGTGTGTCTGTGTGTATATAAATAAATAAAGAGTTGATATAACAAGCAGAGAGCAAAACAGTGGTTACCAGAGATTAGGGAGAGGAGCTAGAAGGGAGGATAGAGTGAGGCTGGTCAACGGGTACAAAGTTACAATTAGACAGGAGGAATAAGTCCTGGTGTTCTATTGCACAATAGATGATCATTGTTAACAGGATGGTATTGTGTATTACAAAATATCTAGAAGAGAAGCTTTTGAATGTTCCACCACTATGAAGTGATGGATACACTAAACACCTTGATTTGATCATTATACAACATATGTGTATCAAAATATCAAATTGCAAACCATAAATATGTGTAATTATAAAATGTGTCAATAAAAAAGTTTTAGAAGTATCATCTAAAAAAACTCAAGTGGTAGAGAGTATAATTTTAATTTTATCTACCAACAAGAAGCAACAGAAAGAACAAACAACACATAAATACATGGTGTATGCATGGATGCACACATGCATAGAAAAAGGAACAGACTCTTATTAGGGGTTACCTGTGGACAGCAATGTGGGTTTGAAGGATAAATTGAGGCATTCTTTCACATTGTTTTATTCTATTTTTTTTTCACAGTAGTAAATTTTCCCCACAAAATCAAAACATTCAAGTATGACATTTTCTATTTTAAACAACCAGCTAAAAAGAAGAAATTACGTTATGGGAGCACAGAGGAAGAAGAGACTAATGTCAGGAAATAATTCCAAATTTGGATCCTAAGATACAGTCTTTGACCTTTAGAAGGTGAGGAGATATTTCGCAGATCGCCATGACACACAGTATCACATGACACACAGAGGTCCAAAGACAAGTAACAACAAATTGTAGGAACAGTCAGAAGAGAGCTATTACTTCCAATATGTTATCTAATAATTCATTTTGGTTCACCACTTAATGTTGAGAGGAAAATTCAATTCATTTGAAATCATTTATTCATATCCCTAAACTGAACGGCATATTGATTTTGATATTCATTTTCACTACATTCAAGAGGCCTTCGATGTGGAGCCCTTTCCATTTTTAAGTGTCCTCAAATCACCATGATTGTACTGCCTCTCTCTGAATGGCAAAAAGTCACAGCCACACGCAAGAGAGACGCTTCCTGCTCAGTTTAGTTGAATTTAACAAATTTTGGCTGAATGGCTTTTATGTGCCAGGTACTGCACAAGGGCTGGAGAAGGGAAGATGAAAATTCGGTGTCTTTGCTCTAAAGAATTTTTAAACCTACCAGGGAGAACAGAGGCATAAATACCCGAGCTGTGTTCAGGTCACTGTGGGAAGAAAGGGGAGGGGCACCGCACACAGGCTAGGGATGTAAGCAGCAGCAGCGTGAACAGCAGCAGGAGTTAGTGAGTGGGGGAAGGTAAAAGGTGGAGGCAGGTCCACCGGCCTGAAACAGCACAGCTGCCTGCAAGGAGGCGGAATCCACTTTTTCTGGATTGTAACAGATGAGAGTGGGTGGAAAAGAGAAGGTGGAGGTGAGGTCAGAGAGGAGGACCAAGGTCTTCAAATGAGAGGTAAAGAATGTCAGCTCTATTCTGAGCAAGATTTGAAGGGTTTTAAGTCACACAGTTAGATTTACTTTATAAATGGATCACTTTGGTGTAGGATAAGAGTAGAGGGCAGGGACACTAGATAGGAAGCTTTGGCAAAAGACCCTGATGTTCTGAACTACAGTGGTAACAGTTGAGAGGGGAAATAGAGATGTGTTTGAGAAACCCCTCTAGGAAGCCAATTTACCAGGCTTGGGTTATGAGGATTAAATGAGTTAATATATACAGATAGTCCCCAATTTATGATGGTTTGACCTGCACTTTTTTTTTAATTTTATGATTATGCAAAAGCAACATGCATTCCGTAGAAACTGTACTTTGAGCACTCATACAACCATTCTGGTTTTTACTTCCTGTACAGTATTCAACAAAGTACATGAGATATTCATCACTTCATCATAAAATGCACATTGTGTTTAATGACTTGTCCAATTGTAGCCTAATTTAAGTGTTCTGAGCATGTTGCAGGTAAGCCAGGTTTAGCTATGATGTTCGGTTATTTAGGTGTACACTATTGAATTCATTTTTGACTTCCACTATTTTCAACTTCCAAAGGGTTTATCCAAATATAACTCCATCATAAGTCAAGGAACATCTGTGTAAAGATGTTAGTGCACAGCATAGAGGAAACACCATATAACGGTCCGCTATTATTATTCTTGGGTCCACCATACTCTGTCTTCACTTCTACTTCTTGGACCATCTTCTAGGTTCCCTCTCTCTGGTTCCATACCTCACTCTATTGTTCCTATACAATATATTCTTGTGTTTTATGTGTAATAACTGACTCCTGGCTTCTAGACTGCAAAGCCTGTGTCTCATTTTTATTTTTTTCCTAGCACCCACCTGGCACAAAGTCCTCAAGATATTTTTGGTGAAGGGTAGAAATCAAAGGCCACAATATCTTCCATGTAGTATTGTTAGCTCATAATCATGCCTCCAAATGGTGAAAACCCACTCTAAATTTGTTGGCCAGAGCTCCTAGTATGCTGTGGGTTAAATCATGTCCTACCTATTAATGCTGTGATTACTTACTGTAGCAGGGAAAAGCTATGCCATCCAAGCCTTTGATTTCACCAGCAGCAGATGACACTTCAGGGCAGAACCACTATGTTTTAACTGTGCCCTGCAGGATCAGCCTCAGCCCTCACAAAACAAACACTTACTTTCTATCACCTCCAGGCTGATACTTAAAGGACTGAGAAAATCCTTTTTTTCCCTGTGTTAGATAGAATAATAGCTCCCTAAAGATGTCCCCACTCTAATACTTGAAACCTGTGAATATGTTGCTTTACATGCCAAAAAGGACTTCATAGGTGCAATTAAATTAAGGATCTTGAATTTGAAGGATTATTCTGGCCCAATGTAACCAAGGGGGTACTTAAAAGAGAAATAGACAGCAATGTGAGAAAAAGATATGTGAGAATGGAAGCAGAAATCGGTGGAGTGAGGCCATGAGCCAAGGAATGTAGGCAGCCTTGCATTTTTTGCTGGAAAAAGAAACAGATCCTCCCTTGGATCTTCCAGAAGGAATGCAGCCCTAACAACCCATTTTAGACTTCTAACTTCAGAACTGTATGAAAATAACTTTGTGTTGTTTTAAACCACTAAGTTGGTGATAATTTATTACAGCAGCAATAGAAAACTAACACATTCCCCTAACTTAAATCTCGGTGGTAGAAATAATTTCCAGTTTATTCCATCCCTTTGATGTAGATTCAATACCTCAAGAACTGCTCTTACATTTCAGAGTGTCAGAATTAGCACGGTTTCTCTATCTTTTTATGATTCTACAAGAAAATCCTGTAGTATCAGCCAAACCCCAATATTATAAATTTCTACCCATTCTTAATATGAAGTTCATCTGACTCAAGCTAGTTTACTGGATTCCTGCCAATATTCTTTAAACCATTCTTTGAACGCAAATTAGGTAACAACTACTCACTGCCTGCTGCCCCTTTTATTTATCTTCCAATTTGTGTTTCCCTGTTGTTTGCCTGTTTATTTGTTCTAGACTGTACTGAGTGATAGAGATACTTCCTTAGACCACAAGCATTAAAATCATTTTACACTACATCAACAGAATAACTCTGTTGGTGTTTCCAGAATAAATAATTCCATTCCCATTTACTGACTGAGTTGAAAAATGATAAGCTGTTCAACTCTTAGACTCAGATTAGAAGCATCCCAGACCTAGCCTATTCTGTCCTACTTGGTAAGGTATTTATTCTAAATGCATATTGGCCTTACTAAGTTGACACTCTAAACTCACCATCTGGTTTATCCTGGAAATTTATGTCTACTTTGATGTGACAATAACCTTTCTTATTGGTTCTTCGGTGAGAAATATGCCCAGTTTCTCAGAAATCAGCTGTATATTTTCAACTTTTCCATAATGTAAAAGTGACAGTGTGTTCCAGCAGCTGTAAAACTGTAGAGAATAAATGGGGAGGATGAAAGATGATCACAGGGTATATGCTACCAGATGATCGCCTAGAAACCTGGGGTCCAGCTAAGCCCCTGGCTGGTGCTTGCTGTGAAGCCCTCTCCATTCTCTGACTACCCTTCCCGGAGTCTCTTTCCATGCCTTCCTCAGCAACACTGGGGCTCTAGGGGTAGACTCCTGGGGGTTGTGCTGCAGCAATACTGGGTCCCAGGTGCCGAACTTCAAACATGATGCCGCCTTCCTACATCTTTCTGCAGAGACTCTGGGAGCTGTCCTGTCCACAAAGATTAGAATGTTGAAATTTTTCTGTGATTATATAACTACAGTAGTGGACCAAATTCCTCCAAGGCAAGAGTCCCTAACCCTAGGTCCACAGACTGGTACCTGCCCCTGGCCTGTTAGGAACTGGGCAACAGAGCAGTAAGTGAGCGGTGGGTGAGCGAGCATTACTGCCTGAGCTCCATCTCCTGTTAGATCAGCAGCAGCATTAGATCAGGAGCACGAATCCTATTGTGAACTGTGCATGTGAGGGATCTAGGTTGTACGCTTTAGAGAATCTAATGCCATCCCCCACACCCACACTCATGGAAAATTTGTCTTCCATGAAACCAGTCCCTGGTGCCAAAAAGGTTGGAAACTGCTGCTCGAAGGCAAGTCTACTAGTCAAGGTAAAGAAGTAAAAGGAGCCAATAAGCATATGAGAAGATGCTCAACATTATTAGCCAACAGGAAAGTCCAAATCAGAACCACAGTGAGGTGCCACTTCACATCCACTAGGATGGCTATAATAAAAAAGACAGGTAATAACAAATATTGGTTAGAATGTGGAGAAATTGGAACCCTCGTACACTGCTGGTGAGAATGTATAAGGGTGCAGCTGCTTTGAAAAACAGTCTAACACTCCCACAAAGGCCTACACATAGAATTCCCATATGACCTAACAATTCCACTTCTAGGTATTTATCCAAGAGAAAGGAAAACCTGTGTCCACACAAAGACTTGTAAAGGAATGTTCATAACCACATGCTAATAATAGCCAAAAGTAGAAATAACCCAAATGTCTGTCAGAGGATGAGTGGATGAATAAACTGTGGTATATCCATAATATGATAGAGTATAACTTAGCCATAAAAATGAATGAAGTACAGATACATGCTACAATGCAGACAAACCTTGAAAACATTGTCACTCCCAACAGACCACATATTTATCAGTGCATTTATATGGAATAGCCAGAATAGGCAAATCTATAGAGACAGAAAGTAGATTGGTGGTTTCAAGGGCCTAGAGAGTGCTGGGGGGCCTGAGCGGTATTGGCTAAGAGGTATGGGGCTTCATTTCGGAGTGGTAAAACTGTCCTAAAATTGATTATGAGAATGATTGTACAACTCTGAATATACTAAAAGTCATTGAATTGGACAATTTAAATGGGTAAATTATATAGCATGTGAATTGTATCCTAATAAAGCTGTTTTATTTGAAAAAAAGAAAAAAATAAGTGAAAAGAATAAATATGTCCCACAAAGATGATTTCTTGAGCTGTGTCACTGGTTACCTGACTATATTACCTCCTCCAGCAACCTCTCCCTCCAAGTTCACCTACCTTATACTTAGGACCAACAGGATCGAAGCCAGCGGCAGCTCCTGAGCGATCTAGCCCTGAACTGGTCAGAATTGGAGTTTTGTTTGTTTGCGAAATAACGAACAGCAGAGGTATGTGTTTGATCCTGCTTTCTTCTTCCTGAAGACTTCTGCCAGAGCCCAACTGCATGTCATTTTTCATTATTCCCAAAGAAATGTTCACCTTACATATTTATCTCTGCTCTTTCACTCATGCTCCAAGGCTGCACTCCACTATGTCAACATTCATATATATTTACTTCTATTGACTTCTAGTCATTTCTCCAGGGCCTTCCCTACATGGAGAGGTGACAGCTGATTGCCTTTATGACATGATTGGAGTGTTGTCATCTGATCCAAGCTTCTTTTGACATAGTGTCTACCACGGTCTGCCTCTTTTCACTAGCCAAGGCACCTGCCTAGAACCTGAAATGCCCTTTATCAGTGTCTCCTTTGGAATAAAACTTTGCAGTCTACCTTGAACTATAAATGTGTCTTGGAAAGAAAAGCATGTGTATATATTCCTAGATAAATCCCCCAATATGGAATCAAACACAGTCATTACTTGATATTTTTAAGGAATGTGTTGGGAAGGTCTGGAGCATGTGGCACAACCTAGGGAGGATTTAGTTATGTTGATAACCTCAGCAAAGGTGACTGGGAAGATGCACACAGCCAGGGAAAGCCTCAGGGCAATTAAAATCTGCATAAGCAGACCACTGAAAGAAAGTGACCATTAGGCCAAGATACGAAGTTTTAGAGATCTTTCACTTAATTCACAGTTTTGCCTGAGACAGGCCCAGATTCCTTCCTTTCTGGGATATAAGTCTTCTCTTTCTTTTCTGTTTTAATGCAATATCACTTCTGTCATATGTCAGTAGTACCAGAAATGGTTGCTTTCCCCATACCACGTAGACATCAGCTAACACAAATTTGCAAAAGCCTCAAGATTCAGGAGACTAAAGGGTTCTACACGCATTGTAGGCAGGTGACTGACTATCATGATCTCACAGCCTCCATTTCAAAGAGCCTAGCAATATTCTGGAGCTTATTAGCATATCATGTGTCAAATAAAGCCCATGTTTCATATATAGTACCTTATTAAATAATGATTATGTCTCAAGGTAGGAGCTGAACATATTTCATCTTTTTTTCTCTGCAGTTAAATAAGGTTACCCTCAGCAGCTATTGACAGGTATGAATGGCCAAATCGACACTGTTCCTGGCACTGAAATTTAAGCAGCACCCACTTTCCCCATGCACACGTTGCTCCGTGCATCTATTTTAAAATTATTTCTGACTTTTAAGATTAGCCAAGGTGAAAGATTCATGATAGTGCAGCCTAGGGCCCTCCATGCTGAACTCCATTTTCAGTGTTTTAATATATGATACAACACTGCATTTCAAGCAATGCACAGCCAGAGGGACTAGATCTGTTTCTCCAGGGATGTTGAGGTGATTCTACTTCCAAACTTACTGAGATCTTTGCTTCTTTGGAAATAAAATTCTAAAGTCAGACTGACTCTTGCCAATCTGGGCCCTATCTAGGTTTTGCTTGGACCTATTTATAAGTGAATGACAATCATTCCCTGTGGTGTCAGTAATTGATGATGTAGGACAAGCTGTAGTTTGATTAATGTCTAAATGTGATTTGACATATACCCAAATTTTAAAAATAGTTTTGGCGGCTGGGTGCGGTGGCTCATGCCTGTAATCCCAGAACTTTGGGAGGCCAAAGTGGGTGGTTCACGAGGTCAGGAGATCGAGACCTTCTTGGCTAACACAGTGAAACCCTGTCTCTAGTAAAAATACAAAAAATTAGCTGGGCATGCTGGCAGGCACCCGCAGTCCCAGCTACTCAGGAGGCTGAGGCAACAAATTACTTGAACCTGGGAGGCAGAGGTTGCAGTGAGCCAAGATTGCATCACTGCACTCCAGCCTGGGTGACACAGTGAGACTCTGTGTCAAAAAACAAACAAACAAACAAAAAGCTTTGCCTGCCCATTTCCTGCTTATATCGCTACTAAAAATAATGCTTCTACTAGGTACCAGAAAATATTTGGCCACATTAACTAATAGAGAATTGTTTTCTGTTTAGCAGGACTATGATGGAAAGATATATATTTCCTCATTATGTATGTGGAGTTTCAAGTGTGAAAGTACCATATGAGAGAGAAATACTAGAAGCCTCTGACACTCTATCCTTGAATGAGGCCACATCTGAAGTATGATAGAAAAAAAATGACAGTGGGTGTGATCCTATTAATATGCTTCTTGTTAAAATAACTGAATATCTAGTATTGAAACTAATAGGTAATACTACTTAATAGTTTAGAAAAGCTCAAATAGAAAATAATATAAATCTTACAATAATAAAACTTCACTTTAATAAGATCTATCATGTTTCAAGGCCAAAGAACACATTAGGTTATTTCCAATGTAAGACTCCATACAGTGAAAGCCCAAAGTAATTTAGTCTTACCATTTAACACAAGCATATAAAGGTTCCTCAAGCATCAGTTGGGTTTCTTGTATACTTTAAATACAGTTTACTTTCATGTGGTATGAAAGTATAATTCTTCACACTAGATATTGGAACCATGTTGACTGTTCATTTATTTATTCCCCAGATACTTATTCAATATTGTATCAGGTTGAATTGTGGCTCCCCAAAATATGTCCACCCAGAACCTCAGAATGTGATCTTATATGGAATAAAGGCCTTTGCAGATGTAATTAAGGTAAAGATCATTAGATGATATAACCCTGGATTAGGGTGGGTCTTAAATCCAATCACAAGTTCTTATAAGAGAAGAAGAAACAGATACAAAGACACACAGGGAAATTCCATATGAAGACAGAGGCAGAGATGGGAGTTACGCAGCTTTATGCCAAGGAATGCCAAGTGTAGTCAGCAGCCATAGAATTTAGTAGAAAGGCATGGGACACATTGCCTCTCAGAGCCTCCAGAAGAAACTAACATTGCTGACACCTTGATTTCTCAGTTCTGGTCTCCAGAACTGTGAGAGAATAAATTTCTGTTGTTTTAAGCCACCGAATTTGCTATGGCAGTCTAGGAACCTAATATAAATACCAGCAACATGCCAGGTTCTGGGCTTGGTACTTGCCATATAGAGAAAAGCCAGTTCCTTCCTCTGAAAAGTTTGTAGTTGCCTGGCGAAGAATGTCCAATAAACCAACAATGACAATGCATTAGGATGGATAGGGAACTGTGAGGATGCCATGGAGCACAACCAAGGTGAATGAGAGGTAGTCAAGGAAGCCTTCTGGAAGAGGGGATAGTTGAACTGAGTTTGTAAAGACTTTCCAGATTATTCAGTCCTGATTAGGACCAAACACATATTTCTGCTGACTACTACTATTGCTACTGCAATGAACAGAATGTTTAGAGCAGGCAGTCACTAACAGTGTCTAGCACATTTGTCCAGATTTCAAGACTTCTCTAGCTTTCTCAAAGCTCCTTCTCCCCTACATCTTATTAGACTACCCACTTTGTGGGAAAAAAATATTAAGAATTCTTTGAATTAAGACTGTATTCTCTGTAAAAGTGCACATTCATCCTGCAAGATAGGAACAGATTTTGCTATTACCAGTCAGTAACACCTCAGCAGGAATGAACCCGGCGTTCCTATCTAAAGGGTGCCCTAGATGTGGGAAAGAGAGGCATAGCAAGTTGCAGTGGTGTAAAACTGTAAAAGCAAATGAGCAGGCCCCAGTGGGCGTTCTTCCTGTCTGACTGGAACAGAGCTAAGCCAAATGGAGGGGAGTTGGGCAGTCAGGATGCAAGTCTGTAGGAATGCGAGAATCAATGGGACACACATTCAGGAAAAACAAGTGAAGGCAAGAGAGTGAGCTTTGAGAGAGGTGTTGCCACTGCATGACTTTCCCTTTGGCAAATCCTGCTTGCTGATAGTGCTGGCCAGTTAGTTATCCTCTCTGCCCCCTTCCTTAAATTCTTTTCTTGGCTTCATTGATTTTGGTGTATAGCGCTTAAAGCACCCAACTTGTAAGTTCCGTTTCATGTTATTTAGTCTACAACTCTTAATTTAAACTGTATCTACACTGAGATATAAATTAAAATGTTTTAGCTGAAAATCTGTATTTTTGCCCACACATCCTTATAATAGTCCTACACCTCTGTCATATGCATTAGAAATATTTTAATATTGTTCATTCACTCTATTTCTCACGTACTAACTTCTGTTTTCTTGTGTTATGGTGGAAAGAACACAAGTTTGTTGTAAGGCAGGTATAGGTTTGGAGCTACCGGGGTCTTGGGCGAGTTATCTAATCTCTACTAGCCTGTTTCTTCTGCACAATGGTGTTACAGGTTGAATTGTGCCCTTTTAAAATGTATATGTCTAAATACCCCCCACAACTTCAGAATGTAGAGATAGGGTCTTTATAGAGGTAATTAAGTTGAAATTGTTAACTTCATTAGTTGTTAGGGTGGGCCTTAATCCAGTCTGACTGCTCTCTCTATAAAAAGGGGAAGTCTGGACACAGACCTGCAGAGAAGGAAGATTATGTGAAGAGATATAGCGAAAAGACTGTCATTAACAAGCCAAAGAGAGAGGTCTCGAACAAATCTGCCCCTCACAGCCCTCAGAAGGAACCAACTCTGCTGACATCCAGATTTTGGACTTCTAGTCTTCAGAACGATGAGACAATAAACTTCTGATGTTTCAGGCACCCAGTTTGTGGTCTTTTCCTTTGGCAGCCCTAGCAAACTAATTCAAATGGCAATAATAATAGTTACCTCAAAAGGTGGTTTATGGAGATTATTTAATGTGGCAGAAGTTGTTGGCTGCTTTTTCCAATACATCACCTTTTCTTACTCATTAACAGTGCTCTAATTATTCTTTAGGTAACAAGAAGAGATCCCTTGATCTCAAATAGGTGGAGGCAATCCCTGGAACAGGGTGAGCTTATGACAGAACTGTGGCCCATGAGATATAAAGGGGGGCTGCCGTGGGGCTCTGAGAAAGATACTTTTTTCCTGATAAGAGGCGCACAGGAGGAGCAACACTGGCCTGTATTGCCCTTTGTCTCAAGGCTTTGAAGTGGATTGTGGGAGGATGTGATGCTTGATGCTGCTGCAGCCATCTCAGAATGTGGGAACATTGAAGAGGTGAAAAGTATCACAGAAATTGCTGAACTGATCAGGAGCTCTGATTTCATTGATTTGTTGAATCAATTCCAGTGACTGCCTATATCCAGACGGCTTGTCTTAAGAAAAAATAAATTTCTATTGTTTAGGCACTGTTAGCCAGAGATTCTCACAGCAAACCAAAGCAGTCAGTCTCTGGCTTCATACTGTGCACTCATTAAACACCGCTTCCTCTTCCTCTTTGTTCTTATGTTGAAGCTTCTGAAGCTTTGCTCCTCATTCTTCCTTTTGAGGTGTCCTCATTTAGGCTGCCTTGATAGCCTGCCTCTCTATCTTTGGTTTAATTTATTTGGAAAAAGTGCAGTTAGCTCCCTTATCAGATGTGGTTTTTTCCTTTCTTTGACCCATCTCTTACAATTCACTTCCTTCAGTTCATTTTCCACAAACTGACCTCCTCTCCTGCTTTTTAGCTCCCTTTACCCAGGGAGAAAAAAAAAAAAAAAAAAAAAAACAATAGCAAAAAACAAAGAAAAAAGGAAGGAGGGGAATTTTCTTGTCCCTGGTGTTTGTTTTTGTGTAACTAGGAGGATAAGTTCCCGGGATAAAGCCCTTGCTCTGAATCATTTGCCTTGCAAACCACCATTTCAGGATTTACAAATTACAGAGTGTGACCAGGGCTTTGGTGATGGCTCCAGAGGAGAATGAATGGGAAAGGGGCTGGAGTCATTGAACAGGCTCTGGACTTTTCCATCAGGAGATCGCTGGTTTAATTTGGCTCAAGGTAATAGCAAGCAAAACTCCAAAGGAGAAATAGCTTGTAGCGGGAGGGAGAGGGGAGAAAGGAAAAGGAAAGGCATGCATTTTAAAACCAATTCTCATTTAATACATCACTGCCAACATTGGAACAAGGGTAAAAAGAGAAAATATACCAGTCTTCCTCCTACTCCTGGGGTCTTCCCCCAACTACCTTAGGAGTAATCACGATGTATTATTCCAGGAATGGTTTATGAATATGTAGTTACATACAATTATAGATAACATTTACTGGTATAGCCTTTTTATTTTCTACAAATGGGTTCACTGTAAATACTATTCTACAATTTGTTCTTTTACTTCAGAATATATCTTGAATACTTGAGTGTACATCTATATACATTCCATAAATGCCTGAGTAAATGATGAGGTTATGCTGCTAATTATCTTTCAGAAAAGAAAGATAATTATCACCAGGTCTTTGAAAAATCTCTGAGATTATGAGAAGCTTTCTTTGTTACTTAATTTTGAACTAAAGATTATTGTTTGGGAAAGACACATTAGCCTGAAACAATCTTGGTCAACATGAGTTTGGATACCTATTATGGTCACCTGTGACACTGATTAAAAGGGGCAAAGAAATTTATCACAGATTAGTCTTTACTTCTTGGAGTAAGACAAAAAGCTTCAAGCTTAAAATTGTAAAAACAAGCCTTTCAAAGATTATTTGCCAAGCAACAGAATAAGTAGTTGTGTTGTGAGATCCAGCACATAGCCCTACAGAATGAATCTTAATAAAACAGTTTTACTGATGTTCTATGAATGGGTACTTGTAGTTTGTGATAAAATTTCCAGTGATAGCATCATATGTGGGACAACAAATGCTGTATCTCAAGTAACAGATGGAAATAAGGAAAATGTACTCTGAAAAAATATGTATCAGATGACTCAGAAAGCAGCTCCAGTTTGTAAAAGACTAATGTCAAAAATGTATGTGAAGTATTCAAATAATACTGATTCAAGAAATGCAAAATGTAGAAATATTTCTGAAGTAAAAGGTTATATGATATGCAATCTTAAATGTAAATGTTTAACTACATTAATAAATTAAATATAGTAAACGTTCAATAATTTCATTTATGATTCTAAAAGTATGCACATTTAAGTTGGCCAAAGACTTTTTTTTTAAAATCTCCATGTTGAAGAAGATGAGATTCTTTTGTATTCTAGGTAAATTCTATTACAGCATAATGGAAGATCTACCCCATTCTTAAGGACCGCATAGTATCCCATGGTAGAAAGGCACCATGCTTTATTTTGTCGGTTGTCTATTGATGGCTATTTACATTTTATGTTCTGCAATTACAAAGTTTCAATTACTTTCTCAGATGTATCTTCAGACACTGTTGCAAGTACATTTGTGGAATAGATTCCCCCATCTGTCAATTCTGGGCCAGTTTATATTGTAACTGATTATAATTTTTCATTCCTCCTTCATTTTCTCTCTTTCACACTAAGAGGGAGGTTCTATTAGCATAGCACATTTGAGTTATAAGTAGTAGTCAAAATCAGCAAGAGAAATGTTTTATTACTGTATACATGTTCACTGTGAAGGTCCTAAGGACCCCTCCCCTCCAATAAAGCCCAAGGTCCAAATAACAAAACAGGCTCCTACCAAAGGAGAACTGAGTAGAGCTGAGAACCTGGAAGTTCCAGGTTATAACTGGGAAAGACCTGAAAGATAAAAGACCAGCTGTGGAGGAAGCTAAGAGAGGGGATTAAAAGGGTGATTAGAGAGGAAGCTTTCTGATTTGCATGATTTGGACTCTGTGTGGTTTGATAAGTGCTTCATCCTGTAACTCCAGGAATACTTTATTTCTGTTAACGGAACTCAATGTTCACACCCTACCAGATATTGTAGACATTACTAATAAGTTACAATAAATACTGCCAATTCCCTTCCAGAAAATCTGTCTCAAATTATACTCCCACCAACAGTTTTTCCCCATATTCTTACCAACATTACATCAAGCTTTTAAATTATTGCCAGTTAGTGAAAAATGGTAACTCAGTGGCATTTCTTTACCTATATAAGTTTAAGCATCTTTTCATGGTCATTGACTAATTGCATGTTTCCTTCTTTGCCTATTTTATATTTGATTGTTTATATATTTTATTGATATTCAAAGATTTTGTTATATATTAAGAAAGTTAATCCTGTTGTCTAGTGGGGTTAATTACTCCCCCATTTGTTATTTATCTTATATTGTTTAATTAATATTTATGTCTGTGCAGGAGACTTACATTCTTATATAATCAAATTTATCAGGTTTTTTTTTTTTTTTGTATGTGAAGTGTTGCAATAATTTAAGGCCAACTCAGAACACAGAAAAGCAGAGTCTCTTCCCAGACACTTTCCAGCCAAGTGACCTTGGACAAGTCATTTAAAAGTAAATAAATTTTTTCCTTTACAAAGAGGAAATTTTCTCTTCTTCCTCTGTTTTTTTTTTTTTTTCTGCTGTGTTGAGAATCAAATGAGGCAAGGTTTATCAAAAGCTCTGAACTCCTCAAAGTCCACATAAATGATAAAGTAGTTTACGTCTGAAAATGGTGGTTAAAGGTGAAATACTTTTAGAAGATGAATACCTCTAAAATAAACTCTTCAATTAGGTGAAAAATAATGCCGCTTTGCAGGATCAACTAAATCAGCTTCAAACAAGTTTAGAGGTTTCCTAAAAAATTCTTTCTCCTGTTAATCAAAATTCTCCTTAAACCATCCCAGTCACCATAAGCCATCAGGTTACCTGAATGACCCTCACATTTGGAAAGCTCCTCATGTGTCTCATCAGTAGTAGAGATTGGTGTTTAGAAAAAATACCTATGCACTCACTCCTCTTTTCCAAGGGAATCTAATCAATTGAGGATAAAAAGAAAGAGCAAATTGGTGATCAAAATAGAGCATCAGCTGTATTTATGGTAAAAGGAATTGGGGAATATGAAAGGATCTCTGACCACCTCCTCTAAACTTAAATCTTGGGACTTTACATCTTTGACTCGACCACCAGGTACAAACCGAAACAGACACCAGGGTTCTGCTCAGAGTTCTGCCTGGGCTACCAGAAGCAGCTGTGTGGCCTGTTTACTGCATAGAGTCACAGAGGCAAGGACCTTGGAGCAGGACACAGATTGGTGTAAAGGGCACAAGAGAGAACTTAGCCATAGGGTGGCCTAAGTGTGTATCAATATTGTGGTCCTGCCCCTGACCAGTTCAGTCAAAGGGCTTCAGGCTATCTCCCTTTTCAGATGAGGCCCTCCTTTGGAAGAATGTAAGGGCAAGTGAGAGAGGAAGAAAGGCTCATGCTCTTCAATACTGCCCACATAGATGTCCTGAATGGAACTCCTTGCTTTCTATTGGAAAGATGAGGAAGGAGAGTGAGAGATCAGTCTTCAGCAGTTAAGAGTATGGGCTTTGATGCAGATGATAGTGGCTTTAAATTTGCAAACATTAACTGGACACTTAAACTATGAGAGCCATAGCTGCCTCCTCTCCAAAGTGGGATATGAATACCTACCTCTTGGGCTAGGTGAAAGAATTAAAAAAACAATATATGTCAGGCTCACTCCTGACCACTCTTTAGCCAAGTAACTGGAGCAGAACACGAACTCAATGATGTTGGTTTTCTTTCTATGTTCCCCTAAATCTTTTCTAAAGACTAGGTTGAGCTTTGCTCCTTCATCTCAGTGAAAGCGAATAGTCATAGATCAAGCCTCCATCCACTGTTTAGTTTCACATTCTTGCAGCTAATTTCTTCACATTCTTGAAGCCATTTATTTTATCCTTTTCCACTTGGGCCCAATAACCTAACTCTGGATGTTGCTATGGCTCTCTCCAGAGCGCTCCTTTAATCCTCTCTATTTGTCTTAATTTGCAGAGCAATAGATTGGGAAGGCTCCCCAAGACTAAAGAGGGGTAGCTGAAGGTACATCAGGCTTCTCCTTCTGTGGCCCTCCAAAGCTGCCTGCCTACCATCATGCCTCACTTGTGACCAAGATTCAAGAGTCTTTTTCTCTGAATTCACTTGATATCAATGATTCTACATTTCCTCCCACTCCAAATCTTGTGGCTCCTCCTTCCACAGAGAATTCCAAATTAGGGTTATTAATACTCATGACCAGGTCTCCCGAAGAAAACAGGCCATCTGGCACCTTTGGCAAGGATCCAAATTGTAACTGTTAAAAACAAATCCTTCTAAATAAATGAAAAATAAAAGAATGAACACCAAAATTTTCAGCTTTCTTCACCTATCTGAAGAAGCCAGAGGGCAGAATGGCCCCAGCTTTGGAGAAAGCTCCCACCCAAAGCCATAGAGCACTCAGCCTTAGAGGGCAGTGACTTCAGGATGCAGACATATGGAGAGGTCATTTGTTTCTCATTTATCCAACAGATAAGAATATGGAAATAGTCTCAGTTCATTTGTTTGATGGGTCTCCTAAGCCAGTGATAAACAAATCAATACAATTAGTTTTGGCTCATTGTCATTAAGGAACCTTCACTGCTGGGACACAATTTAATTATACCTCCTACTCCACAGGAAAGCAAGCCTTTTTGAGATGGGTGGCCTTTCTTGGGGTTGTGGCAAAGTGGAAGCAGGTGGGGAGGTTTGGAGGCACTTTCCGTATGAACCCTTGAAGATGTTGTGTATGTGTGAGGCACAGCATGGGTCTGTCCAGGATGGCTCTAACTGCTCTTGCTACAAGTTCTTGTGAAGTCATTTGAGCAAATCTGCATTCTGTGTGGAGCTCCGAACTCTAACAGTGCTAACAGATTGAAACAATGAATAAAGATTAAAATGACATTGAATCCAGCCATCACATCTGACCAGATGCAGAATGCCTGATATGGGTTCAAGTGCTTCCCCCATACCCTTTTGTGATGATTGCATAACTGCCTTCTGCCTCAGCTTCTCCAGCTGAATCACTGGCGTTTTCTAACTAACAAGCAGCTACTACTCCGTAAATGAGACCTGGGAACTTAACTTTTTGTACCGCAGTTGGTGCTCAGTGGACTTACAGTTTTGAATAGTGTCTGTCTAAATCTCAGGCAGATTTTTCCATATGGAGGGAGGAACCATTTCACATCTTTCTACTTGATTCCTTCACCTCCAAGTAGACCTCATCCTTAATGCAGACCTAAAGAGATGGTCCCACTAGAATAACTGCAATTTTGATTTGGAAGTGATCTTAGCAAATCAGTGTGGCTAACATGCTAAGTTTCAAATGAGGAAACTAAAGCCCAGAGTGGTTAATTGGTTTGCCCAGATTGCCCAGTTTGATGAGCAAAACTTGTTACTTAAACTCAAAATTCAATTGGAAGGTTTCCTCCGCTATACCAACCTCACAGAAGATTCCTCAAGTAACAAAACATCTTCAATATTTAATTTACTACTTCGATCTGTAGTTCTTTCCCACTGGGTTCCAAGATCATCAATGAAAAAGAATTATTTGTCCAAGATCAAGCAGCTTTTAAATTATAGAGGTCAGTAATCAATTAAATATACAATTTTGGAGTTGACTTTATTTTACCTTCCTTCTCAAAGTACTGTGAGATACCTATTGATTTAAAAGCTTATCTTTAGGAAGGGGAGTTGGAGGGGAAGAAAAAAAGGTTATATTTTAAACACATGAAAGGGGCCTGAATTCTACAACTTGGAGGTAAGATATGTAGGAGAGTTTCCTGACCTTCATCAGACAGTGAAGTAAGTTAGAAATAAGTTTTTCTTTAATTAAACTAGAAAATTTAGGGAGTGATTGCTATGGTACTTACCATTAGTTACCCTAAGTTATGACACTTTTTTCATCTTTGTTTGAGATGACAAAGGCAGTCATACGTATCTTCCCACCAGAACAAGAAATCCTACCCTTAAACATCTGCCTAATTCATTTGCAACAATATTATGAAGAGTATACTGTTTTCTCAGCCACATTTATAATAATAAAATTAACAGTAAAAAAGGGTCTGTTAAGTAAGTACCTGGCGTACACACAGTATGTACATGTTATGGTTAATTTATGTGTTAACTTGACTGACTTATGGGGTACCCAGGTATTTGGTCAAACATTATCCTGGGCATGTCTATGAGGGTATTTTGGGAGGAGATAAACATTTGAATCAGTAGACTGAGTAAAGCAGATTGCCCTTCCTAACATGAGGGATACCTCATCCAATCTGTTGAAGATCTGAATAGAACAAAAAGGCTGACCTTCTCATGAGAAAGCGGGAATTTCCTCCTGTCTGACTGCCTTGAGCTGGACATCATGTTTTTCAGCCTTCAGACTCAAACTGAAACATCTGCTTTTCCAGAGTCTCAAGGCTGCCAACCTTCAAATGAGAACTATACCATTGGCTCTCCAGGGTTTCCAACTTGCCAACTTCAAATCTTAGAACTTGTCAATTTCCATAATCACATGAGCCAGTTCACAATAAATCTCTTCCTATGCGCGCGCGTGCGTGTGTGTGTGTACATGAAATATATTTTCATGCTTCAGCCAAGGGTAATAAGTGGAAGAAAGTAGGGAAAATGTGTGTGTGTATATATATACATACATATATATATACATATATATATATACACACACGCACACACATCCTATGAGTCCTATTCCCCTGAAGAACTCTAATATACACTCAATAAATATTTGTGAATGAACAAATAGATTAGAAAACCTAATTCAAGAAACTTAAGAGACTTTGTAAAATCAAACTTTCCTCCAACAAAACTAAGCAAATTTACCTAAAAATAGGTTTCCCCACCAGAATGTCAGAAATGAGATTACTAGATGTTTAAGGTGATATGGATTCTAGGAAGAACAGGATGTGGTCAAGATATCATTTAGCTCTCACAATGGATAATAAATGCATCAGGAAAAAGGCACCAGGAGTGTGTTCAGAAATCCTGCTGCCAAGTTGTAATAAGACATCAAGACATTTTGACAATATATTCTACTATGTGAAAAACTTCATAGAGTTGTAGAAATTGACAGGATACTGACATGGCAGAAAGCCCTCCTAAGGGCCCAGGCAAAGATCAGAAAGAAGCTCTGATGAAAAAGAGGAACAAATCTGGAGGTGTGGGACATCTTCATGAACCTGTTCATATCCCCTGAGGAAATGGCCCTACCCACAGGAACATTTTCAGATTGTGGAGATTTCTGACGTTGATTCCAATTTGAAAAAGATATGAATGACTGGATTCAATACCTCTTCTTTTTTCAATATGCATGTTAAAATGACAAAGTGGGCTTAACAGATAAATCAATACATGTTAAACAGATCCTGAATTCAGACCAAACTGAATAATAAGACTGAAATCAGACCCAACATTTGTATTCTCTTTTATTCTGAGGAGCTAAAAACACATCTATATCTGTTATACTATTTAAAGCAGAGAGAGAGGCATTCTCTTTGTATGGTTCAGGAAGGCCCATATGTAGTAAACTAGAAAATTCCAAATTAATAGGGGAAATTTGAGAAATGGTCAATCAAAATCAGAATTCAGTACTTTGAGATCATGATGCAAAATCAGGAGTGAAGACTAGGCTTGAGAAAAGAGACTAGAGGTGAAGGTATTATAGCTGTAGTTTTTGTGTTTTTATTTCATACTTGGATTACATTTCTACTTCCAGTATCCTCTAAATTCCTTTGCTTTACAAGTCCTCCTCTAAGGGTTATTTTGCAGCACTACGTCTCATCAGTTTCTCTAGGCTTGGTGTGCCTGTAAGTCATGTCTTTTGGACTTTGCCAACTCTATATGGCAGCATCTGCCTCTCTAGCTTCTTGAAAAATCTCCAGCACAACTAGATTTATAGCAGATGTTCTTTACTTCCAAAGGCAGCATTCAATTTTGAAAGGTTGCTAAATGATATAAGCAATTGAACAAAAAATCTGAAATTGAACGTGATGGAAAGTCAAATGAAGTATAAGATAGGTCTAATGGTACCTTTAATATAAGAAAAAAAAAAAGAAGGTGTCAACTCTTTGTTTCATGTCCTTCCTCTTTCTCCTTCTAGGTCCAACCCTAAAGGGAAGTAAGAATGTAGGGTTAGAAATGACTTAAGCAGTACCAATCCCAAGGCACCAGCAGATGACCTCTTTACTCAAGAAAATCAGCCAGTTAGTAGAACAGGTAAAGGTACGTATGGTTCATGAGTGTCATTACCAGTAGTACCCTCCAATAGATCTGTGGGACCCCAAAACTTCTCAAACCATATGCTTCATCTCACATATTTATTTAACCCTGCTCTCCTTCCTTTATTCATTCTCTTGAGCCCACCTAGATTCTTGCTCAGTACTTCCCTCAGGGTGGGCTTGTATGTATGCTGGGTAGTACTATACCATGGCCTACTTCACATTCAAATTAGGTCTGTGCATCCACCTCCTTGTATTACTGTGATGTTACAACTTGGGGGTTGGGTAGGGGGTGGTTTGGTGTCCCAAGACACTTTCTATGGCACAGGTGGGGTTCATTATTGGTGACAAGCTACTGTCAATCAGTTTTCTTTCAAATGTGGGCAAACTACATTAAGCTGTTATTATCACATGATCAGATACTTAATTTTCAATAATAGACAATGTTTTCTTTTAATTTTACTATGCATATATTTTCGGTCTTTTTTTGTTCCTTTTTATGTCAGCCTATTTTCTTACTTAATACTACTTATTCTAAATCATCATTAAATCTACGATTTTATTTTACTTCCCATCAAATGTGTGTTATATTTATTTGTTGTAAGTACTTCTTAGTAATTTTGTAGCCCTATGCAAAATCTAAAGTAACCAATAAGATTACTTCTGTGCATCCACTCGCTGGACCTTCAGTCCATTCTTAAAAGGACAATGTGTTCACTCATCGTCAGGGAAAGAGTGAAGACATGGAGTGAGAAAACCCAACTAGTCATGGTGCGAGTCACTTCACTTGTCTGTACTTTAGGTTACTCATACATCAAACAGGAATAACAATATAGCTGCTGATACCATAGGACAGTTGTGTGTATCTAATGTGTACATATCAGAATGTTCAACTGGAAATTTTGGCTGAACACTCAGCTCTCACAGTTATCAGAGATGAAAATGATCTGTGAAACAGGCCAGCCTGTAGGACTTGAAAAAGAAATAACAAAAACTAATTACATGGTTTGCAGACAATTCGGGCATACTGAGGTTATAAAAGGTTTGAGAGAAGAAATAATTTGAGGGGGGATTTCTTTAGCAAGAACTGTACTTTGAGGTCCCTCTTCCAAAAGTGTGCTTGCCCCCTCACTTCTACTAGTGAAAGAGATTCTGACAAAATCACTTGGAAATTTGGTACCTGTGTCCTGTAACTGGGGAGATATAGTGAACTGGCATCTCACTTCCAGTGGTAACAATGGCAGATGTGTCTCCTAGAGTTTCTAGGAGTAGAAGTTTTATGTTTCCCTTAGATTAAACACAGGCCCTACAAACAAGGCACTCAGAATGAGGTTGTGTTTACTCCATCCTGTTCAATGGGGCCTTTGAGATGGGAGACTGAAAACTCAGCATGCAGAAGCCAGGGGTGAACACCACCTCCCGATTCCTAGGGACTGTGGAAGAAGTAGGAAACAAGTTAGGAAAATACATGATGTGTATCAAGAGAACTGTGCTGCTGAAAGTTTCCCAGCACAGCAGTGGGAGGGGGTATTTCAAAGAACCTCTGAAAGTATCCCATGAGACAAAGAGTTTTAATATTGGCCAGACCCAGAAAACATGAGGCCAACTTATAGCAAAACTGTGGATGTAAGATCTTGCCTCTCCTCCAACCCTCTTGCTTCAACTCAAAATTGTCTATAAATAGCTGCTAGCTAGGGCAGTGAGGAGCAAGAAAAAGAAAACAAATTGGCCAGGCATGGTGGCTCATGCCTGTAATCCCAGCACTTTGGAAGGCCAAGGTGGGTGGATCATCTGAGGTTGGGAGTTCGAGACCAGTCTGACCAACATAGAGAAACCCCATCTCTGCTAAAAATACAAAATTAGCCAGGCATGGTGGCGCATGTCTGTAATCCCAGCTACTCGGGAGGCTGAGGCAGGAGAATCCACCCAGGTGGATGTTGTGGTGAGTCGAGAGCACGCCACTGCACTCTAGCCTGGGCAACAAGAGTGAAACTCTGCCTCAAAAAAAAACAAAAAAGAAAAGAAAAAGGAAAAAAAAAAAATAGATGCATCATATTCCCAGACTGCAGGCCCACTGGGAGGATGGGGAGTAGGTGTAATTTTGAATGAAGATGGGAGGTTTGACTACTACGTGGAACTGGACACTTCAGGCATCAAATTGTGACAGTATTTTATTATTTAAGTGACCAGAATCCTTCTTATTATCTAAGAGATATTAGAAAAGCTCTGAGAATGCCCAAGTTGAGTATTCATCCAGGAGCAGAGAAAGAACTGAATATATTTTAAAGGGAGAGATAGCAAAATAATTTTATCATTGCATTCCACAAGTTGTGTTCAAAACACTCGAGATACAAAGAAACACACACATTATACATAAAATATATGATATATAAATATGTATCATATATAACTTATATATAATATATGATATATACTGATATATAAGTATATATCATATACTATATAAAATAACGTGCCCAAAATTGAAGCATCTAAGGAGACTACAAAATAAAATGGAAATTTCCAAGGCCAACCTACCAAATGTAGATTTTTTTTTAAGTCTCTGGATCCTAGAACTTACTATCTGCTTTGAGAATCCAAGCAGGCCTAGAGTGTGGTGAGTGGGAGAGCCAGGTGAGGAATCTCATCAGAAAACTCTTGCCTCTCTAGCCATCTCCACCTTCCTATTTCTGCCCCAGGTCTGGAGAGGGGATATGCAAGAGGGTCATTGAAAGATCTGTGGGCTATTTTCGGGTCAGAAGATAGAGAGGACTGATGCCTAGCTGACCCCTAACTCCCAGAGGCTGTCGGGGCAGGGATATAAATTGTTTCCCATGAAGCATATGAGAGCCATGTGAGTGAGACAACAAGTGTGGGATTTTCTTACATCATGCCTGAAAGTCTGTCTGGAAGATTTACACCAAGGCTGGGTATGTGCCCTCCAGCTACTTGGGGCTTAGGGAAGAATCACCAGAGACCATCTAGACTAGAATATGTGCTTAGGATAAGGACCCTCAGAAGAAAGGGTCTGGTGGGAGATCTCTGAAGAGGACATAACAGCTTCTTCAACCAGGTACAACTGGAACCATATGCCAGGCTCAGAGAACTAACAACGAGTAAGAACTAGTGAGACTAAGGTCCTATCCCCTTTTCTTCCCTCCCACCTCTTGTCCAGCTCTGAGTTGGGCATATCAGGTGAGAAAAGAGGTGAGCATGGAGAGGGCGGGGAATGCACCTAAGTCCTATGACTCCTCCTTGAAGCAGGGCTCCACCTTTGAAAGTGGAGAAAGCTTAATATTAACTCAAGTGTAGAGTTTTGATTATTCCATGGAACTACAAATCATATTTCCTTAATTGAGACTGTGTTTCTGACTTCAAGGCATTTCAGGATGTCTATTATGCAGAAAATTATAGAGCCTTTTGGAATTTTCATCCACAAGCAAAAAGAGAGAGGGGAAGAGAGAGAGAGAGTGAGAGAGAGAGAGGGGGAACTCTCCTAAAATATTTAAAGGGGTGGTGAAAGATAATAGTCAACAATAACATAATATAATAATATACCCTAGTGCCTGTCACATAGTACATACTCAATAAATATTTGTTGAATAAATGAGGAACATAAGTTTTACACACACACACACACACACATACATACACCTGCAGAATATGTTTCTTCCAATAGTAACATTTCCAAATAAGTTTAGTATTATAATAACAATTAATAGTAATAGTACTCAATTACCTGCAATCTTGATAAGCAATGTTTGCAATGGAGAGCACTCATCCATCCATGCATTCATTCACTAATTTAAGTAATAAATGTTGACTAAACAACTACTTTTTTCCAGGTACGATGCCAGGCACTGGAGATATAATAATGATGCAGCTCCTGTCTTCACATATCTTACTGTGTGAAGAAGGCAGCAGACAAGCAAACAAGCAATTGCTTCTAGAAATGCTGAAATTCTGACTGGAATAGAGAAAAGGAAGGAAGAAGAAAGATGATTACAAAAATTTTATGAGCGGAGCTTGCCCTGGGCCTGCTGGACTGTCAATGGCCAGTTCTGGACAGTCAATGGCCAGCATGAAAGAGAACATAGGCTTGGAAAATAGCAGTCCCAGCAAAGAACAAAAGAAGGCAGAAGCTGTCAAGTAGGCATTTTGTTCTTCACAAATTTGTGCACTGGGAGTGGAAGCCCTGTTCTATTACAGAATCATAGACAACTGACAGATGCTGGAATGGACTGGATGACTAGTGTGGGTCAAAGGGCCAGTGTGCCCCATAAATTATTTTACATTGTCTTGAATTCACCCATTCATTTATTTATTCAACAAATATGTATTAAGTGTTGGCTCTGGGCCAGCTTGTATAAACACAGGGTGGATCTAAGCTTACTCTGGTCTTCATGCTGTTAGTTACCACTTTGTATTAGGCTGTTTTCCCATTGCTATAAAGAAATACCTGAGACTGGGTAATTTATAAAGAGAAGTGTTTTTAATTGGCTTATGGTTCTGCAGGCTTTACAGGAAGCATGGTGGTAGCACCTGGTTGGCTTTTAGGGAGGCCTCAGGAAGCTTACAATCAACACAGAAGGTGAAGGGGGAGCAGGCACATCATGCGGCAAAAGCAGGAGCAAGTGAGAGAGAGTGGGGGTGGAGGTGCCACATACTTTTAAATGAGCAGATCTCATGTGAACTCAGCAAGATCTCACTTACCACAAAGGGGATGTCCCAAGCCATTCATGAGGGATCAGTCTCTATCATCCAAACACCTTCCACCAGGCCCTAGCTCCAACATGGGGGATTACATTTCAGCATGAGATTTGGGCAGGGACAAATATCCAGACTATATCACTCGTCATCCCACGACTTCTCGTTTTACTCTTCTCTTAGAAAATGCAGCAGCATAGTTGAACAATTAAGAACAGAGGCTTTGGAGTCTGGGTGACTCTTCTCAAGTTATTCAACTTCTCTGAACCTTAGTTTCCTCATGGGTAAAAATGCTATAGTAAAAGCTTCTCATTGGAGGGCTGTTGTATTAAATGCAACAATGCCTGTGGAGGACTTGGCATGTGTCTTGCCCATAGGGAACCCTGGGTAAAGTGAGTTATTTGACATTATCATTCCCATCTTTTCTGTCCTGCTTCCCAGTGAATTGCACACTTTGTTGTACTTACCACAAACGTGGTGTTAAAAATATTCCTCAGCCCCGCTTTGTGAAGCCACTTTATATTGGTATGTGGACAATCTCTTCTTTTTTTCTCTTCCTTTTAATCAGGGTTACTGTTAACAACTCGGAAGCAACACAGTAATTATGGCTCTAAAAGGAGTGAAATCTCAGAGGCTCATAATCTTTCAGAAAATGAAAGATCTCTAGGGCTGAAATTCTGAATCTTGGCTCTTACCACAAAGATGAGGAGTGTGTGTGTGTGTGCGCGCGCGCGCGCGTGTGTGTGTGTGCACGTGCGTGTGTGTGTGTGCGCGTGCGTGTGTGTGTGCGCGCGCGTGTGTGTGTGTGCACGTGCGTGTGTGTGTGTGCGCGTGCGTGTGTGTGTGTGTGCGCGTGCGTGTGTGTGTGTGCGCGTGCGTGTGTGTGTGTAGAAAATTTGTTAAAATTCTCTTTGAGAAATTTCTAATTCATTGGAGCATGAAAAAGGTGTGTCTCATCTCTTAAAAGAAATTCTGTGTGCCTTTTTCAGTGCATGAATATCTCAATAAGCAGCTTGATTTTGAAATGTCAGACTTGCCACAGAACTTGATTCTTGGGTAGGACAAATGCCTTTGATTTGTTTGAAGAAATTTGATTTGGAAATAGCCAAGTGATTAGTTGTCGAGACTAGGGCTTTGAAGTCACAGACTATGGATTTCTATTATGGGCCCTAGTGGAGCTCCAGACATTTGCATGTAAAATATTTCTAGAACTTTTGCATATGCTTAGATATTAAAATAAGCATGCCTAGCGCATTTATAAGATCCCATCTGTCACATACACAATACACTTTAAAATGCTACCCAATGAGGAAACATCATCTTGTTGTTTAACCTTAATCAAATAGGAGAAAGAACACACAGTGCTGATGACCTATGATTGTTAAAGTCTTAAATGCACGGTTGTATTTAATTCTGTACATTGCACATTTGGGTACTGTTAAATAATAGCTCTTATGAGATCTCCATTTGAAAGAAACTCAAGAATGTGGAGCTGAACCAAAGAGAGTCAAGAATCATTCAAGCATAAAAATAGAAGTCTAAAAAGGACCTTGAGAGGTTATAACATCCAATTGCTACTTAAAGTTACAGACTTGTGGGTTGTTAGGGTTGAGGGAGACCCAAGGGAGATCACCTACTCTAAAGCATTCATTTAACAAATCAGGAAACTAGGGTTCAAGTTGGAGTTTGTTGAAACCTTATTTGTGCTTTTCTTTCAGACTTTCAAAAAAGAAAATTCTCCAATTTCTCCTAGCAACATATTCTAGTGCTTAATCATCAGGAAACTGCAGCTAGCTACCTTAATTCCCTCCAATTAGGCCTATTTTCTTGATGAATGTGGATTTAAAATAATAGCACATCCTACATCTTCGTAAGTGACTAATGCTGGAACATGACACTATGGAAAAATGTTAGAAATGGAAAATAATTAATTCAGAGATCAGAAAGCTCATAAGAGACCTAACCACAGATTTTCAGTAGATACACAGTTACTGTATGATGATGCAGGGTCAGGAGGGTTTGAAGTATGTGGTCTGCTCCTGAATAACAACTCTGTCCCTTAAAAACTGTGGAAATGAGCCAATTACTTATCTTCTCTAAGTCCCTATTTCTTCATAATAGCAATGGAAACTAGTGGAATGATGCTTTTAAAAAAAGGATCAGAGGAGAGTCTAGCCCATTTAAATACTCAATATATGGCATTTTGATTGTGGTTGATATTACTGTTATATACAATATTTTCAGAGTAATAAAGAGAGTGATTACTTATTATTATTACCTCTATCATCTCTGTCATATGTTATTTAAAATACAAATTAATACCTACATAAAATTTACTGCTAAAAGAGAGTTTGAAGGTCTAATATTTGGGGCAAGGTTGAGGGGAGTCCTACAACTGATGATGAAAGGATCTTTATCTACTTTCTTCCTTGGAGATAATTAAGGATGATAGCAGCTAGAGGCACTATGTACCCCTCCATGAGACTGAACTAGGTGACATTTCCATATCATTCAAATCTAGGATTTCCTTACTTTAATCTATCCAACATCATTTTCAAATTCCATCTTATTTTCCTAGTTTCATGTGGCATTAACTCATGTTTACAGTTAAAGGAAACTTAAAATCAGATAAGGAAAGCTGCATGTACAAGGTTTATGTCCAATCTCAAGATCCAGTTATAGGAAATAGCTATTATTTTAACCTTTTTTCAAAAATGCAGGAGATAACTCTTGCTTGTTATCACTGGAGATTCTAATTTATCTGGGCAAAATGAATTTCAAATGATCATTGATAGTAATAACTCTTATGCAAATCTATTTCAGTTCAGTAGTTGAATGTTAATTTGCACTATAATAAAACACAAATCCTTTAAGTTCTTTTCTCATCATTTAAAACAAATTGATGTCACAACATGACCAGTAAAGAAAAATAATCTTTCTGTATTATTCCCATTTGTTAGTTTCACACATTTAATTACAGACGTGGGAGCTGTCAATTCTGTCGCCTTTATCAACTAGCAGCTATAGATAACTTGACTACATTCGGGTCAGTACACTGTATTTAAAAAATGCAAAATTTTTTAAAGATTATTTGCTTTTATTTGTTTTTTTACATAAAATCTTTTAAGTTAGCAAATCTTAATTACTTTTTTTTAAAATGTAAGTTTGTAATGTGTAGGTTGACCAGTATAAGGATAAAGTTGGGTAAGAAGGAGTTGCTATGATTTGAATATGTCCCCCAAAGTTCATGTGTTGGAAACTTAATCCTCAATGCAACAAGGATGAGAGGTGAGACCTTTAAGGGGCAGTTCAATCATAAGGGCTCTGTCTTCATGAATGGATTAATACCATTGCTGCGGAAATGAATTATCATGTGAGTGAGTTTCTGATAAAAGGATGAGTTTGGCCCCCTGCTATCCCACCCTTGCGCATGTTCCCTCTACTCCATTTGATGGCTTCCACCATGTTATGACATGGGAAGAAGGCCCTCACAAGATACCACCACCATGCTCTTAGACTTCTCAGCCTCTAGAACCATAACCCAAACATATTTCTGTTCATTATAAATCATGCAGCCTATTCATTATAAATTACCCAGTCAGTATTCTGTTATAGCAGCATAAAATGAACCAAGGCAGGGGCTGACACATACACACTCAGGGGAATCTTTACAGGATGAGAGGTAACCAAGATCTCATTTAATTATATGAGGCTATGTGAGATTTGGGGAAAAGGGAACAAATTTTATTCTGTCTGTTTCCATATTCCAATGGGCCTCCCCACCACAAGTTACTTACTGGAGTAACCTCTGTGAAGATACATGGAGTTCAAAATAGCCTCTCCTTTTGTGAAGTGGAAAGTATTTAGTTCTGTTATATGTCTCTAGAATAACAGGTTAAGCACACTTACACTGTTCTAGGAAGGCTCTTAAGACTTAATAAACTAGGAGAAGGAACAGTCACAAATCTGACCATAGAGAAGGTCAATTAAAGAAAAATATCGAAAACACATGACTGGAAAAAATAGTAGTACTAGGGGTATCTTTAGAGCAGGAAAGCCAGATCATTTTCTCTTGTGGGTAATAAAAACAAATTCTCTGTCTGAATGGGAGTTAGAAATACTGGACCTGTATGGCAAGGAACTTGACTTCAGTGAGGAATTGAAGTCTCCCTAGAAATTAGCTACAGTAAATCAATCAGAACAGAAAAGCCTGATACACCAAACACAGGATAAGCATTGGTTCAATCTGGGAGTCAACAGAAATCCATCAGAAAACAAACCAGGAGGAACTCCAGAAAACAAAAGCATATGTTTGTGAACATTCAGGACAGGTAGTCCACCATCCAGTAGAGTAACTTCTCTGCCCAAAAAAAACAACCTTTGACTGCCATAATATAATAAAGATGGCAACTTCAAGGTGAGTGAGGCAGCCTGAGTCTAAATAGGCTGAGACTTAACTTAAAGATCATCACGTGGGCTAAAGGGAAATTAGTCCAAGACCAGGCAAATAGAAGAGAATCAGATGAGGTTAGGAGATGCAACACACAGGACTGTGCACATTCATGAGACCTGGAGGAAGGTAGGAATGAGTGAGCTATTCTCCACAGTAAGGAGCAGGTCCTAATTCAAAAAGCACTCATAGCTCCCTTCTCACCAGTCCTTGCTACTCCCCTTCCAAAGAGGACCTTGCCATGGATTAGACTGGTTTAAAGACTTTTTTTTTTCCCTGATCGAAGGCCCATAGGCCTTTTGTTCACAATACTGAACAAAAGTGATTGAGAAGAGAGCCCACGAAAGAGTGAGATCCTTGGACGCACCTCTTCAGAGCAAGTTACGGAGTAAAATGAGCAAAGACTGCTGTGTCCTTCAGTACTTAGAACTGTGTCTGACACATGACATACTCACTAAATCTGTATTGAGTGGGTGAATGACTGAATGAATCAGTGAGAGGAGGCTGGAGTGTGCTCTCCCTTGGTACAACCCTTGCCCTGAGAATACACAGAGTGAAGAGCCCCAAGAATGCAGGAAGAGGCAGACCAGTGTAGCTCTGTTCTGGGCATGGGGACAAATGTGCTTGGGCTTTCATGATCTTGAGCTGCTTCTTCCTTGACAGGGTGCTCTTTCTGAGCCAGGCATCCCTCATGACTGGATTGGTGAGATGCCAGAAGTCAGGCCCCAGTGCAGGCTTAAGGTGATGGGAGCAAAGGAAGCTGCTTGACCAAATTTGCTCTAGGCTCTACATTCTGCTAAGGCCAATCCCAACCAAAAGGAATCCTGTGTGCCTAGCTCACAGAGGACCTGTTTAGGGACTGGGGCCAGAACCTCAACTGAGAGGCTCCTTTGCCTGACCTTGTGTTCTCAGGGCATTAAGAATGTGGTCGATGGCAAAATTGGAAGATTCAGAGCGTGAGTCAGGTCTCCATCTGTCTTTTTAAACACACAATATAGTATTCACCAAAAAATATGCTGGATGAAAAGGTAAGAATGTGATCTAGTCTCCAGATATCCAATGATCGATATTTTGAAGTACTTTATATGTTTTAAAATTATTTCTTCTTTTTCTTTATCTTCATAGCCAGTGGAAAATAGAGGGAAATGCAGGAAAACAGAGGAAAGGGGGGAAAGATGCCACAGGTATCTCCAGGGAAGCAACTTGGGACATGAGTCAGAGAGACAAGACTATCCTGGACCACTGCTTCCAGGAGGATATTTCACTCCTGGGTCCACAGAGAGACAGATGCCAAGGCACAACACAGGCTGAAAGAGATACTAGCTGCTGGTCTGGAATTCCCTCCCAACAATGATAGGAAAATGTCTGTAAAAGCCCTGCTCATGAAGGGCTATTCAAGCTACTTGTACACAACATGAACAAAGCTGAGGGTGGGCAATGGTCCGGCTGACCAGCTGCTCATTTTCATAAAGGGCAGCAGAATTTTCAGCTGAAGGTTTTAATGGCAGCTTATGCCTGATGCCATAAAGCCCTGTATCCAAACTGCTCCTCTGAGGATGAGAAAAAAAATTCTGCAAAGCACAAGGATATGGTTCAGAACTAATGTGCTGAATGGTCCCCAGTCCTCAAAATCATACCTAACCTCATTGCATTTCAATGAAAACAGTTCTATTCCATCAAAGAAAATGATCAATGGTCTCATTTCATCCCAGAATATGTCTGAATCAGAAAAAGAATCACCTAAATGTTATTTACTTAATGCATTTTCTCTCTCTTTCAAAAAATACTTACTGGCATAAGCACTCTAGTAATAAACAAGACGAATTTATACTAGAGCAGGGGTCAGCAAACTACAGTCTATGTGGCAAATCCAACCAAGAGCCTGTTTTTTTATGAGCTAAGAATAGTTTTTACACATTTAAAAGGGTTGTAACAAATAACAAAGAAGTATGCGATAGAGATCGTATGTGGCCTGCAAAGCTAAAATATTTACTCTCTGGTCCTTCATAGAAAGTTTGCCCTCTGTATTAGAACATTGTTCATTTTCTGACATCCAGAATTATGAAGAAAAACAATAAGTAGCCAGTATGTCAGTTTTGGTTTACCTGAAGGTTTATTAAAATTCCAACCCAAATGCCCATCAATGATAGACTGGATAAAGAAAATGTAGCACATATACACCAGGGAATACTATGCAGCCATAAAAAAGGATGTGTTCATTTCCTTTGCAGTGACATGGATGAAGCTGGAAATCATCATTCTCAGCAAACTAACACAAGAACAGAAAACCAAACACCACATGTTCTCACCCATAAGTGGGAGTTGAACAATGAGAACACATGGGCGCTGGGAGGGGAACATCAAACACTGGGGCCTGTTGGGGGCTGGGGGCTAGGGGAGGGATAGCATTAGGAGAAATACCTAATGTAGATGATGGGTTGATGGGTGCAGCAAACCACCATGGCACGTGTATGCCTATGTGGCAGGCCTGTAAGTTCTGCACATGTATCCCAGAGCTAAAAGTATAATAAATAAAATAAAATAATTTTAAAAAATTTTGTGAAACAACAACATTTGTACCCTAGGAGAGAAATCTTAATGACACTTGTAAATTGTAAAATTACCTGTTGTTACATAATATAATATTACACATTTGTTACATTTTAATCCTTGACTAAAATGCAGTTGGCCCAAGTTTCTTATTGTAAACATTCCTTGAAAATAGTCTCAATGATAAGGCAAATATGTGAAAGTCCCAAATTACTAATTCCAATGACTATAGTTACCACTTAGTAACTTGTGCCCTCACCAGGCTAAGTGCTTTTCATGCATATTCTACTTTACTCTTCAAAACAACCCCAGTATACAGCACTCTCGCTATTTTACAGCTGAAGTGACTGAGGTTCTTAGGAGTTGATATTGTATCCAGGGTCTCACAGTTAGTAAGTGATGGGACAAGGACCTAAACTCAGTTCTTGCTGACCACAGAGCATAAGCCGCTACACTACACTGTAGTCTCTCTAAATGATACTGTCTCCTTTTAAAGAGACACTATCTTTAATTTTCCCTCTTCTTGCAAATTGCACAACTTGGTGAGTGGGAAGTAGCAATCCTGACTGCCAGGTGAAACCTCGCCACCTCAGCATCCCCAGCTTCCTCCCTATGCGCACATAGAACAAATGTAGGACCATTTTGAAGGTTCTGAGAATCCATAAACGGAAAGCATCTCTTATCCTTTCTTTGTGATTTTAAAAGCTGAGGTTAGGTTTCTTATTTTCATTTGCTGCTGTTTAAAGGGAGGACCCTTGAATGATGATAATTTTAGTTGAGTGTGTATGTTACTTTCCTTATTTTTACATAAGTAGTAAAGCTTCCAAGAGGTGCAACTAAAATAAGCTGAAATCCCACAGGATGCGAGGTTGGCTTTTTCTCTTCACAAGAGTCCTCTCCCTCTCCTCTCTTTCTCTATTCCACCTTCACCTGACATCTCTACCTTTCCTACTCAATATAGGAGTTAGAAGGAAAGTAGAACACACCCATTAGGCTGGAACAACAGGGAAGTAGAGCTGGCTGCACCTTTTATTTGAAACAAAACAGTTAATAGCTATTCTAATCACCTGACTCCATCCTCTGCTTCTGGTCTGTATCTCCAGCTGCTGAGGAATGTTTTACATGGAAGTTATGGTATCACATCAAGAAATATCAACTGCCAATTGGACTGATTTTCCTCCAAAATCCAGGTCTTTATCTAGACCATATTGCTGTGTACAACCTTATTTTCCTAGAAATAGAGTGTCATAGTAATCTTTATTTCTCTTTCTCCTTTGCCCCAGATCCAATCACGAGGTACCACTGAACCTTGCCACCTACTGCTCTCCCACATTTTCCTCTATCTTTCTTTCTGTACTTTCCAGTTCACTGCCTGACATCTGGATGATGCCAGTGGTCTTGTAATTTGTCTCTCTGCTTTGAGACTCTTTCTTTTCATGCCCTATTGCAGCATAATAAAGCTCTCAAAAACTATTCTGCTTAAAGTGACAGTCCCCATGTATTTGCTCACAATTCTGCATCGTGGAGAGGCTCAGTGGCAATGGTTTGTCTCTGTGCCACATGTGTTGACTGAGGCAAGCTGGCACTACTAACATGTCCGGTGTCTCTGTTGGGGTGATTGAACTCGTTGCAGCTGTCTCACCCTGTCTCTTTCTGTGGTTTTTCATCCCCTGGGTCTCTGTCAATTTGGCCTTTCTCTCCAGCAGACCAGGAAAATGAAACCTTTTGGTTTTTTTCATGTTAGCTCAGGGTTCTAACATGGCAAACATGAAAAGTGCAATGTATCTTAAGGTTTAGGCACAGAAGTCACGCTGTGCTGCTTTTGCCTTATCCTGGTTAAACTAATTCCAAGCCTGGCTCAGATTCAAAGGGAGGAAATGTAGACTCCACCTCTTGATGGGAAGAGTGATGAAATAACATTGCAAAAGGGTATGCAGGAAAGGAGGGCTTTTCATCTGATCACCACAAGATAAAATCCATATCACACCATGTATATTTCTACATTAATGGAATGCAGTCTACGAGGCAGGATCTAATGCAACTCTGAAAGTCTACCATCCCAATAGCATTGCAAATGTACAGGAAACAGAAGATAATTTAATAACTCAAGAAAGGTATGAATATAATCAATCATTTATTTTGGTACAAATATATTTTAAGTTCACGCTTTACACTGCAGATCACAAAATTTTTCAAATGGTTCATCTCAGATTTGTCACCACCTAGAAATGTCCCACCTGTGGGAGCAAATGCCAGTGTCTCACTGTGTGAGCACAATTTCTTATCATACCTGACTTCTCAATCCTTTTGTTAAACTATACATTCTGGCTAGTGTCATCATGTCTCTAGGAGTTACCGCTGTGTAACTTCTTCATTTATGAGTTCTACTCTATTCCTCACTCCTGAAACCTCTTGTCTCCCATCAGATGAGCTTGTTTCTATTTCACAAAGACAGCAAGCTATTCAGGTTGAATCCTTTCAACTCTCTACTCCCCACCCACAAAGACATGCATTCTTAGCCTTTCCTCCTTATTACCTCCACCTTAGCCTCAGCCTTAGAGAACAAGAAGCCCCCTCTATCCAAGATTTACCCATTCATCTATTCACCTCTTCTCTGAATTCCATCCTCACTCACCTTTCAGCACTATTACTCTATCAATTAATCCTTCTTCCCACATTTTTAATCTGTCACTCTCTGAGAGCCACTTCTTTTCACCCAGAATATAAAATAATCACCTTTCACCTACTTCCTGGCCTGTATCTATCTATGGCCTCATTTTCTCTCCAATTTTCATAATTAAGCCTCAAAAGTAGTCTCAACTTGCTGTCTTTGCACATGCACCAAAACAACAGCTAATTTTACCGAGGACTTGTAATGAAACTGGCATTGTTCCAAGCATCCTACCTGCTTGAACTCATGTACTCCTCACAACAACCTTGAGATAGTTCTGTTTTTATTTCCATTTTATAGAGGAAAAGATTGAGGCAGGGAGAGCAAGTGCTTTGGTAACATGCCTATTGTCAGCAGCTAGTGGGTAGCACAGTTTGGGTTTTAGCTTGGGTGGTCCCTTTCCAGAGCTCACATCTCACTCACCAGACTACTAAGTCAGCTGTTCATCCACTGCCGTCTGGCTCTGCCTTCACCACTTCCCTTACACTGTTCTCACACAGATCACCAAGGCTATTCTTGTTGTCAGTGGCAATTGACACCTATTGGCATTCACCTAACTTGGCTGAAAAGTTATTCAGGAAGAGAAGCAACAAAAGAGGAAAACTGAAAAGGAAAGAAAAAAAGAAAAGAAAGGAAGGGAAAAGAAAAAAAAGAGAGAAAGCTTTCCCATCTCTTGTTCACAGTAGAAAGACAGCAGAGAAGCCTTATCCTTGTCCAGCATGGATGAGATCAAGTAAATGAATCTTTTCTTTTACCCATTTATGCTTTACATATTTTAGACAAAATTTCTACATGGAAACACCTAAAATGTCAGTCATTTCAAATAACAAACTCACAAATGAAGGCAAGATGCTCAACTGTACTTGCAAGTGACCCTACAAATCAATGCTTACCTCCTTAAATGTCATGTTTGCTAGGGCCACTGAATGCTTCAACTCATGACCACCCACACAGACCATGGGCCTGCAAAGCCCTTTGGCCCTTAGAAGCACTTTATAAAACCCAATATTTTAGCAATGGCTCAACAGCATTGACCTTTGCAATTGCTGAAAAAAGTCCCTGTTGTTAAAAAAAAAAAAAAAAAAGTGACCCAAATTCTACTCAAGTTAGAAAGTAGAACTTAGACATTCTTGTAAAAGCTGTTAGGAAGAGCAAAATGACAAGAGGTTTCAAAAATGATGCCTAAAGATTGAAGAATATAAAACAAAAGGAAATGGCTCATTCTTAAATATTTGGATATTTAAAATTTCTATCACATTTAGAGGACTAGCAAATGTTTATTGACTGCCTGACACATATATTTCATCATACTATATGCAGAGAGAGATTTGAAAGAAAATAGGGCCCTACTCTCTTATGTTTGAAGTGCTACCACTCAATAAATGTACAAATTGGATTAACACGTATTCATCCATTAGAAATATGTTGTTTGCCAACTGTGGGTAGGTAACTCATTGCCTTTAAGAATCCCAGCTTCAATGAGCTTATTGCTTACTGGGAAAAAAAGACAAGAGCACTATGAACAATGATACAAAGTAGAAAACATATTTTAAGCACTTAGAAAAGCAATAAGAACATAGTAAGCATTTGACAAGTACTTGTTAAACAAACAGTAAGTACTTTAAGATAGGTTCATGTTAAGTGCTATAGACAGTAGATGAAGGAAATCAGTGGGTGTTTTATGAATACAGTAGCCGAACTGCACCTTAACCGTATTCAGATGATCAGTGATTAGCATCGACGAAGACATTCCAAGGCAGTCGCAGAGGCAGGAAAATCCAAGGATATGTAATCAGTCACTTTTGCCAGGATTGAGAGGTAGATTGGAAGAAAGGTTAACCAAGGAGTCAATATTTTTATCAATAGATGATAAAGAATCAGAAACCTTTTTGAAGAAGGGTAGGATGGGATTAGAAATATGACTTAAGAGAAATTGACCACAGGGTATTCTTAACAAAGATCAGGTGGTGAGATTCAAAGAGGGAAAGAGATCAAGTTATGTTTGTCTTTGTATCAACAATTTGTAAAAGACCTGGCTACCAGTAAGCACAGTGAATATCTGTCATGTGCTTACAACATCTGATTTCTACTTCTAGTAAAACCACCTCTGCATAAGAATTCCTGCCCTGTGCTCAACCCAGTTTATGTGGAGCTAATCCTACTTCCAGTACAGGACTGTGACCCAGATACACTCTTGGCCTCAGTGATGGCCTCTTGGGATGGACAGGTGACCTAATTTGGACTAAAGAGATCAAGCCTTGAGCTTTTATCCAATCTCCTGGGGAAGAGAAGCCCTTGATTTTTTTCCCCTATTGGATTTGGGGAACCATGAGGAAAAAAGCTGTTGGAAAAGGGAGACAACACAGGAGAAAATGTATTTCATGTTTGTGACATCACTTCCTAGTTCTTCTAACTTCTTTTAACTTGTCACTGAAAAGGAGCCTACCTGATAAAATAAGAGCTTCATTTAATGAATAAACAGAAGCATGAGCGATTGCTTTTATATACAGAAACACATGCAGTGGGAGTAGAGCCCAGTCTCCCGCTAGCCAATCTACAATATCATTTCCATTCCCAGATGTCTACAATCCGTTAGCTTCGTGTGGAATATTTTGCAAGCATAAGCTATGATTCATTTCCACCCAACAATATTATGACCTATGTTTCTATCAAGTTAGTTACAGAGAATCACAGTGCTAGGCACACAATGGCAAAGCAATAGATCCTTTGGTTAATCTGTTGCAGAACCTAGGTTTTAGAAAGAAAATTCAGGAAAAATTAAAAAAAAATTGTATCATTATTGTTAACAAGTCAGCAGTGTTGGCCCTGGTGTATCAATATGGAACAGAAAGTAAACTCTCACCCTTTTCTTCAAGATGGTGACATCTTGATATTCAATTATAGTCATAATACTAATGATATTTATTTAGTAGTTAAGTTTTACTGTATTAGAATTGCTAGTTACCAAAAAAAGTATACTTTCACTGCAAGTAAAAAGTGATTAATCCTCTATGTAGCACTTAGCTGATCCTTGTAACCACTGGGCAAATACTAGAGGAGCGAGAGGGGTCCTTTTCATTCGTGCTCATCTGAAGCGATGGCCCCATTAATACAAAAGATCAAATATTCATCAGAACATTTCAAGCTTGTTTCATTCTAGAAGTTTACTACAAACCGGTCACAACCCCTCACTATTTCCATGGTTGCATTACATTGCCAAGACTTTGGCTGCTCTGAAGTAAAGTAACTGCTTACCTCTGCCTTACCTGTCATTAGATTGGTGGGCTTTATACGTCATTCATAAGCCTCCTGGTGTTATTTATTGTGAATCTTTCCGGCTCAAGTCATATTTGATCAACATACAAAGAAACAAGTGTTCCAGTCAGTAACAAAACTCTTATAAGAAGAGAAATGATTTGAAACATATTCTGGATTCAGCTTACCTTAATACATTTAACTGGATTAGCTGTCAGGGATAGGTCTCTTTGTGAATTGCTTGATAAATTTGTGACTTTTCTCCCTCAGGGTTCTGAATTTAATTCATCCAATATTTACTAAACACCTACACTATGCAAGACATTGTGCTAGGTCCTGGAGCAATGCTATGCTTTGTACTATTAGACATTGTCCCGCAAATCCACAAGGAGGTAACAAAAATGTAAATGATGAGGGCATGAAGGAGGAAACGGGAGGATATGTGTTGTGTTAGGATAGCAATAAATAATTAGGGAAAAAGAAGCCTTTCAACAACAGACTTGTGTTAGAGAAAAATCATTTTTTGCTAACTCCTAGGCTAAGCCATTACAACACACAATCAGAGGAATTTAAAACAAACATATGCAATAATTGTTTTCTACACAAATAACACTATTTTAATCCAGCTAATAATATTATAATAATCAATTGGTTACTCTTTGGTGAGGCTTTCTCTTTTAAACTACCAAGAGAGAAAAAACAAATGAGTCCACATCAACAGGTGCAGTGGTCAAGGAAAGAAATTATTTTTCTGCTGCCTGACTTCAGAGTATTTTCCTCTTCCCCTCCTTTCTTCCATTCACATGTCCTACCTTCTTCCCTCCACTTCATAAGTATTTACCCCAAACCAATAAAAGTTGAGGAGAAATTTCCATAGTTTTGCTATTGCCAAATTATATTGATTTGAAATCCCTTATAATGATTACACTGGCCCATCACACTCTGGACAGGGAATCCCATAGTTCCTTAGCCTCAATTGAGATAATAGGAGTGTAGATCCTCAAGTATTACAAGCAAAGACAAAATCTTTTGGTAAAAAATGAGTAAGAACAAGAACAAACCCCTAACTAAAATCCTCCATTTATCAGTGCATCGAAAGGAGTGAGTGAAGGCCGCCTGGAGCATTTGCATTATTTCATTAACTTCAGGGCTGTCATATTTAGTGATGAGAAGGTGACAGATTTGAGGCCAGTCTCCTTCAATACATGTTTGAGCTTCACAAAGAAAAATTACAGCATTCTCGTTTTCAGGATTTTCTCTTTACAAAGGTCAAGCCTAAAGAATTCTTTGTTTCTTATCACATGAATGCAGAAAGCTAACAACAGACTCTTCAATGTGTCCCAAGTAGCTACTTAAATCACAAACACTAAAGTATTTAGAGGAAACGTTTGTGTCTAGTTGCTAATCAGTACCTAAGTGGGGGTCTTTTCTGTTTTCTGCATGCTACTTTAATTTTTTTTCAGGATTTTAATTGAACTCAAAACATTACATATGGGCAAACACTAAGCTAAACCCTCCCTCACTCACTTGCCTATCTTTACAGAATGAAAGGCTCAGTGTGGGAGGCGTTGAGCCGTGGTAGATGAAAGAAAGAAATAGAAGGATTGAGAGAAGGAGAAAAATATGATTGATTTTGGTATATATGACACCCTACATATTTTTACGCAAAAAAAAAAAAAAGAAATATAAGAAGAGTAAAGAAGAGCTTTCATATACGTAAATACCAATATTTGGCACTTAAATGCAAGCTACTCACTGGTGGAATTACATGAAAACAAATTGTCCTTACCTGAGTACTGCTTTAGACTTTTATTCCATTTATACAGTCAAAATAGTATTTCATTTTATTGCAATTTATATGTTGCCATTTTAAAAAATTACTTCAGGCAATAGTTCATTGATTATGTATTTGGGTACTCATACAGTTTAAAGAAAAAACTTTGCAAAAAATTTCTCCCAATTATTTTAGTAATGCACAGTATAGGAGAAAAAACTGAAGAATATGGACAGGAATAGGGAATTGTCTATTATTCCAACATCCAGATAACCGCTATTGATAAGTTACAACTTTTTAAACTTTTTTCTATGAATGCATGTATAAAATTATAATATTGTATGCATAATTTCTATCTGCCTTTTCACGTAACTTTACTGTAGACATTTAATCAGATTGATATTAATATTTTTCTACTTTACTTTCAATGCCTACTTAATAACTCATCATCTGACCATAGCATGCTTTATTTAACCAATCCCCAGTTGTTGGACATTTAGGTTATTTCCAAAGGTTTTCTTTTTTCCCTATGTGATGTTTATAGGTCTGATTCGAGTATACTCGACTCATATCAGGACATTTCAGGGTTCATGGCCACAAGCTACACTGCTTCATCATGTTAAATGAATGACTTCTCTCTAAATTATCTAATGAGATCTTCTTACTCCAAGTGCCAACATTAACAATCCCCAAAAGAACAAGAATGGGAGGTTTCATTATTCGGGAAGAATGTCTCTCTCTTTTTTTCATTTATTTGTGTTCTTTTCTTTTTTGTAAATTCGATCATATAAATGTCAATTCTCCAAATCCTTGACACTTTCAGGTCTCAAAGGTTCGTACTTGAACTTTTACAACTAAAACATCTTAAGGAAAGTTCCAATAAAAAATTTTTTTCATTAATATTAATCTTCACAGTCAAGTAGTTTTAGATCTTAATTATTGTTAAATATAAAATTATAAAGCTAAAATATAATTTAACAGCTAAACCTGAACAATTTTAGCAAAGTTTGCTTCTTATCTATATGCAATAATTTTATATGCTTATAATTAGTACTTTTTACTGAGCTCTATATCACAAAATTTTAAACATTACCAATTAGACTTAATGTGTATAACCCATTACAGACTTTCAAAATTGCCTAAGAGTCTCCATTTTTGAGCACATAGTTGTTTCTAACTGTTCACTAGTATAAAAAATTCTGCAGTGAACATCTTAGCTTTTTGAATTCTTCTACATTATTCCTTGCACAAAATTCTCAGAAGTGTAATTGTAGTATCAAAGTATATTAACACTTGACGTATTGCTAAAATACTTTCCAAAGCAATTACATTGCTACCAGTAGTATATGAGTCCAGTCACTTCACCAACATTGTAGCAGCAGTATCGCACTTTAAAAATGTTTTCTAATTTGACAGATGTAAAATGGCAATTGCTCATGGTTTTTAATCTATGTATTTCCATGGATTGCTCTCTCAGGAACCCTAGGGAGCTATGTGCAGGATTCTCTGTGGCACTGTATGTGAACTGGTAGTCAGAATACGCAGATATATAAATAAAATGGGTCACTCAAGAGCAATTTCAGTTCATTGAGACATCTCTCCTCTTCTAAATAAAAGATTATCTGGGGAGCTGATACAAGTTTGTATCTCCTTATATCTGAGACTGTGTCATCATCACAATGATTTAACCCAACTATTTGAAACTGAAGGTCAGTTTTTCTGGAGCCTACAATGTTCCACCTAGATTTATTTGAGATTAAGGCTGTTACAAACCATGACTGGGAGAAATGTTTGTTATGACACAATTTATTTTTATATGAGCATCCTTTATACCAAGAGTCATAAAACATTTTACAGTGATACATAAGCTAATGGTCCTTGTAGAATACTGATTTTTCAATGTTTATTTAACTCGTGATGAAAAATTGGTTGTTTTATTTTCTGTCAGGTAACAGCCAACTTTCCAACAATTCTGTTAAAGAAAATAATCCCAGAGGTTAAAAAAGACCATAGACCCAGAACGTCATGATTTATCCTTTCCTAATGCCTCACACAAAACCAAGAAAATGCAACACTGTGGTGAAAACAAAAGAAGGAGAGAGAAATAATGAGGAAAAAAAATCAGCCCTCACCAACAGCAAAATCTTTCTACCAATTACATTTTTAAAAAATAAGTGAAAAATACTATCCCATTCTATCCTAGTCAGTTTGCAACCCTTTAGCTGTGCTCAGTGTTTGCCTAATATGACACTTAAATGATAAAGTAAGACAACGGTAGTTCTACCATCTCAAATACAGCAACTGTTCCCCAAGGAATCAGAACGAAGAATCAGTAGCTATAGTGTTGGATGATTTAGACCTGTGGTATTATTTTCATAAATTAAATTTACAACTGGCCAGATTGCTTTTTTAGCTTTTTCAGAGAAGTAAAACATCATAACTTTTCATTGAGAGGACACTGATAGTTTTCAGATGGACATCTTAGCTTTCTCTTTTCTTTTAGTCCCAGTCCTTAACCTAGTGTGAAAATGCTTGTTTCCAATAGAATAATGTGCAAGCAGGGCTATTCTAAACCTGCACAGAAGTGACTCAGCCAAGGCAATTGGTAAGCCTTTTGCTCTCCAAGGACACAAGTTCAAAATCTGGAATCAGAAGAAAGGTTAATTGGGCCATACAGCGAATGACTCAGTATCTGACATGCAGAAAATTCTATTTTTGATTGTTAGTCACTTGGAGGTTCCCCAGGCCCTTTGCTAATATGCTGTTCATTTGTTCTTCCTCCTTTTCCCTCAAAGTGCATGCCCTCTACTCTGTTTCCACTGGCAGAGAAGGAGATGAATCCCAATCAGATTTTGTTTTTAATTTATAGAATGCTTGATTTTGAAAAAAGGAAGTATGAAGTTTTAATAATCTCAAACCTGATGCCAAATGTGACTTTTGGCAATGTTGAAGGCAAAAAGAAAGAGATTTGGAGAGATGAAACAGGGGAGGAACACTTCTGAGTTGGGTGGAGCTGGGTTCAAATCGTAGCTCTGGAAATAACCAGCTGTGCTTTCCCAGGAAAGTTACCTACATTCTTTTACTCCCAGCTTCTCTGTCTATAAAATGGAATTAAGAATGACCTCGTAGGGTAATTGTGATTGTTAAATATGATAATAATTTAATGATTCTAGTAGGATGCTGGTCAAGTAGAATGCCTGATAAACAGAGGCAATGAATAAATGACCACCTACTCAGCTATTGCTGCTGCCAGGGGCTTAAATGATTGTCTCATCCTTTTTCATTCTTTTCTGAGAACAGACAGCAACACTTAAAATAGGACTCACAAACTGGGGACTGGTGGTCAACTTGTCAGCAAAGTAGTAAGTTCTACTCTTCTGCAAGACTGTTCCTCGCAGGATATCTACCTCCAGCCTGTAACAAAGCCTAGTGAACTAGGTAATTAACAATGAAGGCTCTGACCTATTAATGGGTCATGATCAACATCACCCATAATCATAAATAGTTACTGAGCTTTCCGAGTATCAGTTTGATAGAGCGAACACATATTTGTAGGAACCAGAAGTTGTGGTTTTAAATAACTTTCCATATTGATTAATAAGATGGCTTCCTGGAAACATGGACAAATACGTAAGTCTTTTGAAATCATGGCAGAAAATTAGCTAAGGCATAAGTCAAGAGCGCTGAAAGAACCTAAAGGAATAAGTTGAGTGAAGTTGTGTTCAGTGAGGTACTAAGTCAGTGCCAAAAGGGTGATTTAGGAGGGTGTGGGGAGGGTGTAGCAAAACCACGAGGGATGGCACAGTACCCTACAGGGGAAAGAAGGGCAAGCTGGGGGAGGGGCAGCTACTAGAACATGGAAACAGAAACAACAGTGTGGAGAGGACACCTGAAAGGAGCTGTAACTTTTAATAGAGGGATAGAGCCAACCTGGGTGACCTTGCAAGGAGGGAGTTGGGAGAACACGTATGCTAACCTCTCTATTCTCCTCCCCTCTAGTTCTTGATAGTGCTCTCACTGGTTAAACCTAATCAGATGCCAGACAGCAAGGGAGCCCTCCATTGCAGCTCTTATTGACCAGCCTCGCACGGCAAAGGTGGGGAAAGGCCCAGAATGAGTTGGGAGGGCAAATGAAGGATCTTCAGTCTACCTATAGACCCAAGCAAGACGAATCCAAACCCTTCGGTAGGAAAGCTCCTCGACCAGAAGACTCTTGAGAGCAGAAAGTGAATCTCATTCATTTTTTATAACCCCGGGATACAACAATTGCATAGCTCAGAGTAAGCACTCAACAAATATTTATTTCAGGAAAGGCAGTATTGCTTGGTATTCACTTTAGTATTAGATTTTTTAAGAAGAGCATTTTCAATTTGCTGCTCAACTGATCAAAAGCTTGGCTCTGCAGAGTCGTAGAGAAATATGAAAATAGACAAAGTGACAAAAGTTTGGCGTGTGAAGTCAAAACTGTCTTATCTCCAATGAGCTGTGCAAGGCGGCTCTGCACATGAATACGTTCCACAGCAAAGTCTGGCTCCTTCACAGCAAGTTGAAGTTGAAATCCTACATGAATGCCACTGACTGATATAAATGGAGCCCCCACAATTTACCTAAAACAGCAGGGCTTTTAGGTGAACACTTGGAGAAGCAAATTTAAAGACGAGTACAAAATAAAATAATTCTGCAAAACTCAAAGTTAAGCTCCCACTATTCAAATTTTTAGAACTTTCTACGTATTTTTCCTATTAAATTCTCTGCAGCATTTATACTTTAACATCATTAAAATAATTGCACTGGGATTAAATTTTCTAAACTTTGTGATAGTTTTATAATAGCTTTTACAAAATATAAGACTTTAGGAACTGCTTTAGCAGGGCAAGGGATGTTTGACCACAAGTCACATATTGGGATGTCATTTAGGACAGTGTTTTTTAAACAATAAGGAATATACTTCAGAGTGCAATCTGGTACACAAGTGGATATGTAATTGGTCACAGTGTACAAATTTTTAATATGTGGATAGTGGTCAAACATGTTGCAATACGCTCCCCTAATGAGCATCCCTGTGGCATGTGGCCTTCTTAAAACATGCCTTCATGTATGATATTTAATCAGTGCTAGTGATACTTATATGTCCTCTATCTATCCATTTTTTTTTTTTTTTTTTTTTTTTTTCTGAGATGGAGTCTCGCTCTTTCACCCAGGCTGGAGTGCAGTGGCCGGATCTCAGCTCACTGCAAGCTCCACCTCCCGGGTTCACGCCATTCTCCTGCCTCAGCCTCCCAAGTAGCTGGGACTACAGGCTCCTGCCACCATGCCCAGCTAATTTTTTGTATTTTTAGTAGAGACGGGGTTTCACCGTGTTAGCCAGGATGGTCTCAATCTCCTGACCTTGTGATCCGCCGGCCTCGGCCTCCCAAAGTGCTGGGATCGCAGGCATGAGCCACCGCGCCTGGCCCTATCTATCCATCTTAAACAAATACTGTGTCTATGTGCCTAAGTGTCTTTCACTGTCCTAAATGATGTCACAGTGTGTGACTTGTGGTCAAACAAATGCTAGTGATACATATATGTCCTCTATGTATCTATCCATCTGAAACAAACACTGTGTCTTTCTATGTGCCATGCATGCTGAGAAGTTGTATTCTTTTCTAGTCTCTTCCTTCTTTTAAAACAAATGCTGGCTGCCACCCTCCAAATTAATTTCAAGACCTACTAATGGGTGGGATCTTACACTTGTAAAAGGCTGTATTTGGCTTGGATCATAGATAAGTGTCAACTGTAGAAAATAAGAATGCACAAGGCAGTCTACAGAAGAAATTATGGGGACTGAACAAAGTAAAGGGAGAAACAATGGAATGATTTATCCAGGGACTTATGAAAATAGCGGGGCCCATTTTATATTAAGAGTTGGGGAGGGAGAGCAGGAAACAACTTATTAATTCACTTATGTACACATTTTTTTCTTTACCATTAATTCTACCATTCATTCCACAAACTTTGAACTCCTGCTCTGTATTGAGTCTTGAAGATATAGAGGTAAACAACACAGTATTATTGCTCTCAAGAAGTATACAGGCTGGGAGGATGGAGACAAGTTTGGAGAGAGTTGCCATATCGATGACAACAGCTGCAGAAGAAGCATGTACAGGGTGCCGAGGAAACAGGAGGCCATGTGGTCAGGCTGACTAGGAAAGTCAGATACACTGCCCAGAGGAGACCATGCTGAAGACATGCTAGGCACCATCAAGACCCTGCCCAGCTTGCTTTTTCAGAACTGTGGTCAGTTCACCTAGGTCTGGATCCTTATTGCGCTTTTTACTATCACACTAACCAAACAACCTCTTAAGCCCGTTTTTCCATCTGTAAAATGAAAGGGTAATAACAATCACCTTGTGGGGTTTCAATAGGATTAAGTAAAACAATGTACCTAGGGAGCCTAGCATACCATCAGGAGTATAACACGTGGTCACTGTGACTACAACACTTACTGTCAACATCAGGTATATCATTCTGTTTCCCCTCCCTCAAAGCTGATGACAAGAATCCCCTTGCAAATTGTATCCCAAGCTAATAGACTTTTTGAGGATGGGTCATCCTGAGTCTGTAACAAGCATGGCAGACGCCCATGCTGAGACAGAAACTTCAGCCTGAAGTCTCTGGAGAAGAAGGAGCTGATTGATATAAAGGCACCAGCATGAAGCATTATTCTTCTAAAGTGAGTGTCTTCTTCTGAAGTTTTAACACTGTCATCTGAAGTGTTTAATTGTGTGTTTTTAAAGAATTTGATGCTTTTGAGGCTTAAGGGCACAGGGTATAATTACTTAGAGATGTATAAAATGATGAGTGAAGAGCTATCAAACTCCAAAGTCTGCCACGGGCAACCACTAGGGGAGAAACTACTTAAATATAAAACACAGCTTATTAAAGTTGTACTAAGATTCAAACGATAACTGATCACTATGTGTTTTGCATAGTTAGAGGATTCTGTGAAGGATATGAACTACCAGTAGATACAGAGTATCATAAAGAACAATTTCATAGTAAGGAGAATAAAGTGGAATCAGATTAAATAAGACAATGACCAATCTGGACTCCCAGGATTCCATTTCCGCCTCAGGCTTTTCTAAGTTGGATCTTTTTGAACTATGAATTTACTTCAATAAATAGGCCCTTCAAATGAAATGACCACAGACATTATTCCTACTCACCTTACTCAAGGCCTACGGAAGTCTAAACCAACCATTGTAAAATCTGCCGCCATCTTCTCTTTGCCCATTTACCCAAAATACTTACTAAAATCAGAAATTCTTGGTCTCCCACATAGTCACTGGATTTACAAAAGAATTCCTCCATGTTATAAGGCTAAATGTTTCCATTGAGAATGATTTTGGAAGAGAATGTGGCAAAAAAAAAAAAAAAAAAAAGACTTTTAAAGACATCTATTTCCATGTATTAAATCAAATAAATGATAGATAACAGGCTGCTGGTTTGGGTTATAATCATGTTACCACTTAGAGCAATTGTTAAAGCAAATAAAGAATAATGAAGTCAGAGTCATTCAGCAATTGACTTTGATGGCAATGCTGACTCCTGGAAACACACAGTGATGAAATTTTACAGATGTAACAGTGTGACTTGATTCTGCAGTGTCTCACTTATTATCCACAATCAAAGGGCAGCTTGTTTCTTGACAGGTGAAACCAGATAACCAGTGATCAAAGGAAAAGACAGGGGAAGGGACCCTCTTAGTGAATAGTGGACAAATAATTTAGCAAAATTTATCCTTGAGACTTTCCCAAGTTGTGTGATTCCCAATAAAATGACCAACCAGTAGCTTTTGTCTATAGTTTTATGGTTGAAACATCATGGCACAAAGACAAATGACCCAATTTAAACATGGGCAAAAGACTTGACATATCTCTAAAGATATATAAATGATCAACAAGCACATGAAAAAATGCTCAATGTCATTAGTCATTAGGAAAATGAAAACAAAAACCACAATGAGATTCTGCCTCTCACTGATTAGTACAGCTATTTAAAAAAACGAAAAATAACAAGGGTTGGCAAGAATGTGAAGAAATTTCAACCTTCATACGTTGCTAGTAGGAATATAAAATGATTCAATCACTGCAGAAAGCAATTTGACAGCTCTTCAATAAATTAAACATAGACTTACTATATGATCCATCAATTCTACTCCTAGGTATTCCCGAAAGAACTGAAAACAGGTATTAAAGTAAAAACTTGTACAAGAATATGCATAACAACACTACTCACAGTAGCCAAAAGATATAAATCATCCCAGCGTCTACTAAATGATGATTGAAAAAACAAAATGAGTTATATCCATACAATGGAATATTATTCAGCCATACAAATGAATGAAGTACTGATATTTGCTAAAACACGAATAAACTTTGAAAAATCATGCATGCTAAGTGAAAGAATCTAGACCCAAAGTCCACTTATTGTATGATTCCACTGACGTGAAATATCCAGAATAGGCAGACACTGCTAATTTTCTTCTCCACTCCCCTGGCAATTTTCATTGTTCTGTATAACAAGGCACAAGTAGGTTTACACATTTGTAATAAACTACTCCCTCAACAGCCCATAGTCAATTCTACTGTTTTTTTTTTTTTTTTTTTTTTTTTTTTTTTTTTTTTGAGATGGAGTCTTGCTCAGTCGCCCAGGCAGGAGTGCAGTGGCGCGATCTTGGCTCACTGCAAGCTCCGCCTCTCAGGTTCACGCCATTCTCCTGCCTCAGCCTCCTGAGTAGCTGGGACTACAGGTGCCCACCACCACGCCCGGCTAATTTTTTGTATTTTTAGTAGAGATGGGGTTTCACCGTGTTAGCCAGGATGGTCTCCGCCTGCCTCGTGATCCGCCTGCCTCGGCTTCCCAAAGTGCTGGGATTACAGGCGTGAGCCACCATGCCAATTCTATTCTATCTCCATATTTCTCTATATACTGGGCAGTGATGCCTTATTGTTTAAGGGTGCTATTTAATTTGTCAGATCATCCTGAATGAAAGTTTAAAAACAAAGGTTTGGAAGGAACCAAATTTATCAGAACTAATGGCTTAGAGATTGTTTCTATAAAACTTAAACAGGGGTGTATAAACTGCTAAGGATATTTCCCAATATGCTGGGAGGCACATAAATCCCAAAAGAAATAAACATATCTTCCTGAATTGTCAGTTTGGCTCAATGATAAAATATTGAAGAACATTATTTTTAAATTAAAACAGAAAAATTGTGGAGCAAGATGTAAGATCCATGTGAACTTTTAAGATTATATAAAACTTAAAATAAATATCTATTAGCCAAGCATGGAGGCGCATGCCTGTTATCCTAGCTACTCAGGATGCTGAGGCAGGAGAATTGCTTGAACCCAGGAGGCGGAGGTCACAATGAGCCGAGATTATACTACTGCACTCCAGCCCGGGCAACAGAGCGAGACTCTGTCTAGAAAAAAGAAAAGAAAAGAAAAGAATGAAAGAAAAATGAAAAAAGAGACCATATAAATCTGCAGCAGTGTAGCCGTCATATATGAGTTTCTCATCTAATGGCATAGAAAGAAGTCACAGTCATATAGCAGAATTGTACTGTGGAAATTGTACCGAAACTAGGAAATGACATAACAAATAAAAAAGAAAACCACAGACCAATATCTCTGATGAACATAGGTGCAAACATCCATAACAAAATACTAGCTAACAGAATCTAACAGCATATCAAAAAGATAATCCACCATGATCAAGTGGGTTTCATACCAGTGATGCAGGGATGGTTTGAACATCTACAAGCTAATAAATGCAATACACCACAAACTCAGAATTAAAAACAAAAATCACATGATCATCTCCATAGATGCAGAAAAAGCATTTGACAAAATTCACCATCCTTTTATAATTAAAACCCTCAGCAAAATCAGCATAGAAGGGACATAACTTAATGCAATGAAAGCCATCTGTATTTGTTTTTTTTTTCACTTAGACTGGGTAATTTATATTGAAAAAAGAATTTAATGGACTTACAGTTTTTCATGGCTGGGGAGGCCTCACAATCATGGCAGAAGGCAAGGAGAAGCAAGTCACATCTTACATGGATGACAGCAGTCAAAGAGAGAGCTTGTGCAGGGAAACTCCACCTTATAAAGCCATCAGATCTTGTGACACTTATTCACTATCATGAGACCAGCATGTAAAAGACCTGCCCTCATGATTCAATTACCTCCCACTTGGTCCTTCCCACAACACTTGGAAATTCAAGATGAGATCTGAGTGGAGACACAGCCAAACCATATCACCATCTATGACAAACCCACAGCAAACACAATACTTAATGAGGAGAAATTGAAAGCATTTCCCTTGAAAAGTGGAACAAGACAAGGATATCCACTCTTAACACTTCTATTCAACATAGTACTGGAAGTCATAGCCAGGGCAATCAGGTAAGAGAAAGAATTAAAGGGCATCAAAATTGGCAAAGTGGAAGTCAAATTGTCACTGTTTGCTGATATTATTGTATACTTAGAAAACCCTACAGAGTTATCCAAAAAGCTCCTGCAACTGGTAAATGAATTCAGCAAAGCTTCAGGATACAAAATTAATGTACACAAATCAGTAGCTCTGCTATATACAAACAGTGACTAAGCTGAGAATCAAATCAAGAACTCAACCCCTTTTACAATAGCTTCAAATAAATCGATAAACTTAGGAATATACCTAACCAAGGAGGTGAAAGAACTCTTCAAAGAAAACTACAAAACATTGCTGAAAAAAAATTATAGATGACACAAACAAATGGAAACACATTCCATTCTGATGGATGGTGATATGATTTGGATGTGCCCCCACCCAAAACTTATCTTGAATTATAGTGCCCATAATCCCCATGTGTCCTGGGAGGGACCCAGTGGGAGGTAACTGTATCACAGGGGCAGGTTTCTCCTGTGCTGTTCTTGTGATAGTAAGTCTCATGAGAACTGATGGCTTTATAAGGACAGTTCCCTTGCACACATTCTCTTACCTGCTGCCATGTAAGAAATGCCTTTGCTCTTCCTTCACCTACCACCATGATTGAGAGGCCTCCCCAGCCATGTGAAACTGTGAATCCATTAAACTTCTTTCCTTTATAAATTACCCAGTCTCAGGTATGTCTTTCTTAGCAGCATGAGAATGGACTAATACAGATGGGTAGAATCAATATTGTGAAAATGACCATACTGCTAAAAGCAATCTGCAAATTCAGTGCAATTCCCATAAAAATACCACCATCATTCTTCACAAAACTAGAAAAAACAATCCTAAAATTCATGTGGAACCCAAAAAGAGCCCTTCATAGCCAACGCAAGACTAAGCAAAAAGAACAAATCTGAAGACATCACATTACTTGACTTCAAACTATACTATAAGGCCATAGTCACCAAAACAGCATGGTACTGGTATAAAGATAGGCATATAGACCAATGGACAGAATATAGAACCCAGAAATAAAGCCAAATACTTACATCCAACTGATCTTTGACACAGCAAACAAAAATGAAGTGGAAAAAGGACACCCTATTCAACAAATGGTGCTGGGATAATTGGCAATCCACATGTTGAAGAATGAAACTGGATCTTCATCTCTCACTTTACAAAAATCAACTAAAGAGGGCTCAAGGATTTAAATCTAAGACCTGAAACCATAAAAATTCTAAAAGATAACATTGGAAAAACCCTTCCAGACATTGGCTTAGGCAAAGACTTCATGACCAAGAACACAAAGCAAATGCAACTAAACAAAGATAAATAGATGCAATTTAATTGAACTAAAAGGCACATAAAAAGAAACAATCAGTAAACAGAAAACCTGCAGAGTGAGAGAAAATCTTCACAATCTATACATCTGACAAGGGACTAATATCCAGAATCTACAAGGAACTCAAATCAGCAAGAAAAAAACAATCCCATCAAAAAGTGGGCTAAAGACATGAATAGACAATTCTCAAAAGAAGATATGTAAATGGACAGCAAACATATTTTAAAACATCACTAATGATCATGGAAATACAAATCAAAACCACATTGTGGTTTTGCGATGCCACCTTACTCCTGCAAAAATGCTGTAATCAAAAAAAAAACATACTAGATGTTGGCACAGATGTGGTCAAAAGGGAACGCTTCTGGTGGGAATGTAAATTAGTACAAACACTGGAAAACAGTATAGAAATTCCTTAAAGAACTAAAAGTAGAACTACCATTTGATCCAGCAATCCCACTGCTGGATATGTACTCAGAGGAAAATAAGTCATTATACGAAAAAGACACTTGCACATGTATGTTTATAATATCACAATTCACAATTGCAAAAATATGGAACCTTCCCAAATGCCCATCAATCAATAATTGGATAAAGAAATTGTGATACACACACACACACACACACACACACACACACACACACAAAATAGAATACTAGTCAGTCATAAAAAGGAATTAAATAACGGCAATTGTAGCAACCTGGATGGAACTGAAGACCATTATTTTAAGTGAAGTAACTCAGGAAGGGAAAATGCAATATCGTATGTTCTCACTCAAAAGTGGGAACTAAGTTATGAGGATGCCAGGATGCAAAGGCCTAAGAATGATACAATGAACTTTGTGGACTCAGGGGAAAGAGTGGGAGGGGGGTGAGGGATAAAAGAATACACATTGGTTCAGTGTACACTGTTTGGGTGATGGGTGCACCAAAAGCTTAGATATCACCACTGAAGAACTTACTCATGTGACCAAACACCACCTGTTCCCCCAAAACCTATTGAAATTAAAACAAATAAATTAATTAAAATAAGTGAATACATAAATAAATAGGGCAATCTGACAAAAGACTGTTACCCAAAATATACGAAGGGACTATTAAAACTCAATGATAAAAAGTTAACAACCCGACTGTGGCGGGGGGCGGAGCAAGATGGCCGAATAGGAACAGCTCCAGTCTCCAACTCCCAGCGCGAGCGACACAGAAGACCGGTGATTTCTGCATTTTCGACTGAGGTACTGGGGTCATCTCACTGGGGAGTGCCGGACAATAGGTGCTGGTCAGCTGCTGCAGCCTGACCAGCGAGAGCTGAAGCAGGGCGAGGCATCGCCTCACCTGGAAGGTGCAAGGGGGAAGGGAATCCCTTTTCCTAGCCAGGGGAACTGAGACACACAACACCTGGA
>NW_016806688.1:1639993-1641203 GCF_001698545.2 Rhinopithecus bieti
TCTCACTCATAGGTGGGAACTGAACAATGAGATCACTTGGACTCGGGAAGGGGAACATCACACACTGGGGCCTATCATGGGGAGGGGGGAGTGGGGAGGTATTGCATTGGGAGTTATGCATGATATAAATGATGAATTGATGGGTGCTGACGAGTTGATGGGTGCAGCACACCAACATGGCACAAGTATACATATGTAACAAACCTGCACGTTATGCACATGTACCCTAGAACTTAAAGTATATAAAAAAAAAGTTAACAACCCAATTAAGATACACAGATATTTCAGATGACAATAAGCATATGAAAAGTATGAAAAGCATATGAAAACATATGAAAAAAATAAGCATATGAAAAGACGTTCTAAATCATATGGCATTAGGGCATTGCAATTTAAAGTAACAATGAAATATCACTACATGCCTATCAAAATTGCTTAAATCTAGAATATCGACAACATCAAATGTTTGTGAGGATGTGGAGCAGGAGGCACTCTCATTCATTGCTGGTAGGGATGCAAACTTGTAAAGCTATGTTGAAAGACATTTTGATGGTTTCTTATAAAGCTATACATACTCTCACAATTGTATTCTTTAGTATTTACCTAAATGAATTGAAAACTAGGTCCACACAAAATTTTGCACATGAATGTTTAAGCAGTTGCATTCATAATTGCCAAAACATGGAAGCAACCAAGATGTCCTTCAGTATGTGAATGGATAACCTGGTACATTCAGAAAATGAAATATTGCTCAGTGATAAAAAGAAATGAGCAATAAATCAAGGCATAAAAAGACATAGATAAATCATAAATGCATATTACTAAGTGAAATAAGCTAACTGAAAAGAGTGAACATGCCATGTGTGTTTGCATTAGTCCATTTTCACACTGCTGATAAATACATACCCGCCAGGTGTGGTTGCTCACACCTATAATCTCAGCATGTTGGGTGGTTTAGGAAGGCAGATGACAAGGTCAGGAGTTTGAGACCAGCCTGGCCAACATAGTGAAACCCTGTCTCTACTAAAAAGACAAAAATTAGCCAAGCATGGTGCCACATGCCTGTAGTTCCAGCTACACAGGAGGCTGAGGCAGGGGAATCCCTTGAACCTAGAACGCGGAGGTTGTGGTGCTGAGATTGCACCACTGCACTCCAGCCTGAGCAACAGAGTGCGGCTTCATCAAAAAAAAAAAAAAAAAAAAAAAAAAA
>NW_016806688.1:1641529-1664024 GCF_001698545.2 Rhinopithecus bieti
AAAAAAAAAAAAAAAAAAAAAAAAAAAAAAAAGGGACATACCCAAGACTGGGTAATTTATACAAGAAAAAGCTTTTAATGAACTTAGAGTTCCACAAGTTCCACATGGCTGGGGAGGCCTCACAACCATTGTGTAAGGCAAGGAGGAGCAAGTCTTATGTGAATGGTGGCAGGCAAAAAGAGAGATTCTGTAGGTGAAGCCCCCTTTTTAAAACCATTGGATCTTGTGAGACTTATTTAATATCACCAGAACAGCAAGCGAAACCATGCTCCCACAGGAAAAGACCTGCACCCATGATTCAATTACATCCCACCAGGTTCCTCCCACAACATGTGGTAATTCAAGATGAGATGTGGATGGGGACACAGAGCCAAACCATATCATTTCACCTCCGGCCCCTCCCAAATTTCATATCCTCACATTTCAAAACTAATCGTGCTTTCCCAACAGTCTCTCAAAGTCTTAACTTATTTCAACATTAACTCAAAAGTCCATAGTCCAACGTCTCATCTGAGACAAGGCAAGTCCCATCTGCCTACGGGCCTGTAAAATCAAAAGCAAGTTAGTTACTTCCTAGATACAATGGGGTTACAGGCATTGGGTAAATACAGCCAATCAAAAGGAGAAATTGGCCAAAACCAAGGGGCTAAAGGTCCCATGGAAGTCCCCAGCAGGGCAGTGAAATCTTAAAGCTCCAAATGATCTCCTTTGACTTCATGTCTTACATCTACCAGGTCATGCTGATGCAAGAGGTGGGTTCCCATGGTCTTGAATAGCTCCACCCTGTGACTTTGCAGGGTATAGCCCCGCTCCTGTCTGCTTGCACTGGCTGGTGTTAAGTGTCTGTGGCTTTTCAAGGCACACGGTGCAAACTGTAGGTGGATCTACCATTCTGGGGTCTGGAGGATGGTGGCGCTCTTCTCATAGCTCCACTAGATGGTGCCCCAGTAAGGACTCTCTGTGGGGGCTCCGACTCCACATTGTCCTTTCACACTACCCTAGCAGAGGTTCTCCATGAGGGCCCCACCCCTGCAGCAAACTTCTGTCTGGGCATCCAGGTGTTTCCATACATACTCTGAAATCTAGGTGGAGGTTTCCAAACCTCAATTCTTGACTTCTGTGCACCCACAAGCTTAACACCACATGGAAGCTGCCAAAGTTTGCAGCTTCCACTCTCTGAATCAACAGCCCAAGATGTACATTGCCCTTTTTAGCCATGCTGGAGCAGATGGAACACAGGGTACCATGTCCCTAGGCTACACAGAGCAGGGGGATCCTGGGCCTGGCCCACAAAACCATCTCCTCCTCCCAGGGTACTGGGCCTGTGATGGGTGGGGTTGCTGTGAAGACCTCTGACAAGCCCTGGAGACATTTTCCCCATTGTCTTGGGTATTAATATTCAGCTCCTTGTTACTTATGCAAATTTCTGCAGGGCTTCAATTTCTCCTCAGAAAATGGGATTTTCTGACAATTTTCAGCATTGTCAGGCTGCAAATTTTCCAAACTTTTATGCCGTTTCCCTTTTAAAAATGGAATGTTTCTAACAGCACACAAGTCACCTCTTGAATGCTTTGCTGCTTAGAAATGTCTTCTGCCAGATACCCTAAATCATCTCCCTCAAGTTCAAAGTTCCACGAATTTCTAGGACAGGGGCAAAGCGTCTCTCTTTGCTAAAATGTAACAAGAGCAATCTTTGTTTCAGTCCAGTTCCCAACAAGTTCCTCATCTCCATTTGAGACCACTTCAGCCTGGATTTAATTGTCCATATACTTATCAGCATTTTAGTCAAAGCCATTCAACAAGTCTCTAGGAAGTTCCAAATTTTCTGACATTTTCCTGTCTTCTTCTGAGCCCTCCAAACTGATCCAACTTTTCCCTGTTACCCAGTTCCAAAGTTGCTTCCACATTTTTGGGTATCTTTTCAGCAGTGCCCCACTCTACTGGTACCAATTTACTGTATTAGTTCATTTTCATGTTGCTGATAAAGACATACTTAAGACTGGGTAACTTATACAGGAAAAAAGGGTTTAGTGGACTTACAGTTCCACGTGGCTAGGGAGGCCTCACAATCATGGTGGAAGGCAAGGAGGAGCAAATCAAGTCTTACATGGATGGCAGCAGGCAAAGAAAAAGCTTGGAAAGGGAAACTCCTATTTTTAAAACCATCAAATCTCATGAGACTTGTTTACTGTCATGAGAACAGCATGGGAAAGACCTGCTCCATGATTCCATTACCTCCCACTGGGTCCCTCCCACAACACGTGGGAATTCAAGATGAGATTTGGGTGGGGACACAGTCAAATCATATCTGACTCCAACTAACTGTATGACATTCTTGAAAAGGCAAAGCTAAGGAGCTAGTAAGAAGATTAGTGGTTGCCAGAGGTTAGTGACAGGGAGGGCTAAATAGGCAGAACAGAGACTTTTTAGGACAATGAAACTACTCTTGATGATGCTATAATATTGATACATGTGATCACACATTTGTCCAAATCCTTAAGAAGTACACCACCAAGAGTAAATGCCCACATGCACTTTGCATGCTGGGTGATAAGGATGTGTCAACGTAGGTTCATCAATTGTAGCAAATATACCACTCTAGTAATGGATGTTGATAATGGGGGAGGCTATATATGTGCAGATAAGCGTAAATGGGATAATGCTGTACTTTCCTTTCAGTTTTGCTGTGAACTTAAAACTGTTGTTAAAAAAAGAAGCGTTTTTAGAAAAGGAACAATATTATCTGGAAAAAATACTTTCAAGAAAATAAATGTAACCATACCATATTGTTGGCTGTACAATGAATAATATTTATACAGTTATAAACACTGAAGTTTTGCTTTAACCAAAAATTTGATAAAGCTATATTGGGAAGACTGAAGAAGAAGGTGTTGAGAGACATAAGAAAGATAAATTCTCAACTGCTATCACAGGAATTTCATAGATAATGTCTAAAATTGAAATGGCACAGAAGTATATGTATGTCATTTAGAACTATGGGCATAAATAGTATCAGCTAAAGGAACAAGAAGTGATTGCTGCTAGAAGTAAGAACAAGAATTGACGAGGGGTGGAGTGGGCTGCTACTTTAAACAGATTTTTAAGTACATGCATGCATTATTTTCATAAAAAATAAAAGCTAGTTTTAAAAAGAACTTCATGGTCTCCTATACTAGAAGATTAAAGAAATTTTGATGTAACTGGCACAGTAAGATACTATGCAGCCTTCATATACCATATCACAAAATATATGCATGCAAAATAAAGAATTTTCACAAAATATTGCTGGAAGAAAATAAAAGCATGTCACAGTACATATTGTTTCGTTCCGTTTTTGTAACACATACCCATACACAGTGTATTTATACTGTGAATACATGGTCCCTGCTCTCAAACAACTTCTAATTCAACATATATACATAATAGTTTCAACATGATGTATTTGTTAATAGGATGCAAGGGTTCTCAAACTTGAGTGTGCATCAGAATCACTTTGAGGGTATATTTAAAGATTTTAGGTCTGCATCCTAGTTTCTGATTTAGCAGATTTGGGGTGAGACCTGAGGATTTGTGTATCTATCATGTACCCAGGAGATGCTAGATGCTGCCACTGCTGATATGTGACTACACTTCCAAGAGCACTAAGATTGTTATACACAGAGTGTTTGGATACACTTGGCCCAGCATGGGAGTCAGGGAAGTCTTCTTAGTAGAGACGCTCCCAAGTTGCATTGTAAGTGGTTCTTAGTAGTCTCTGAAGTTGTCACAAAGTCATAAAACTACTGACAAATCTTAATGGAAATTCTTGATTTACCAATTATGAGGTTGCACATACTAACCACAAACATAATGTTTCCTTGCTTTAGACTAGAACTTTCTAGTCAATACTGGTTATTTCAGACAAATCAGCAACTGTGCTTGGCATTTTTATATGCCTTTGACTAAGGAAATGGACAAATGAGAAAGTTATTGCATACGAAATGAGATTGATGACCAAAATATTCCAAGCTAGGGGTGGCTGGGAGGGTACAGAGTAAGCCTGGGGCCCTTGGAAGGGAGTCCTGGCTTAGTCTAACAAGGAGAGGACATACAGTTGCAATCTGGCTACAAGAGAGATGAGAGGGTTCCTTAATGTTACTCTTCTCACTGTTAGAAGCTGTTCCTCTGTTCCCTTCTCCAGAGAAGAAGCAACCATGGAAAGTGGAGAAGGACTTACATCAGTGGCTCCCTACCAGAGTCCAGACACTGTCCTAGGTACTTAATGGTGTCTGAAATGGAAAGGACATCCCTAGGTATTTAGGATGTTAAGGAAGCATCAGAAAAACTAATATCTACTTACATGTTGGCCAGTTAGTTTCTCATTTATTCTTTTTCACGTTTTAATTTGCTTCTTAAGGACAAGACCAAAATGAGTTCTCCAGTTTCATTACAGTGTTTCATGAACTTGTCTGTTGTTTACTGGACTCTGTGGCTAGCACAGTGTCAGGTCCAGAATTGGTACTGAGTGAAAATTGTTAAGTGAATGGCTAGAAAAGTGTTATCAGAGCCATCTGGGAGAATTTGAGAACACATGTAGAGTACACAAAAAATTTTCTTTACTCCAGCCTCAGAAAATTGAGAAAGGATTTTCTAGTATCCCTTAATCTAACTCTGAGGCTCTATAGTCTGCTGCACTTTTAGAGAAATGAATGTGGAAGATCGACTGCCATGCTAGTGGCTATCAATTTTCTCACTGGGAGAGGAGAAACTCAGAGTGTAGACACAGTGAAGCCAGGTAGTTGACCAAATCGGTCATAAATTAAAACTTGATCTCTAGAAAGGTGCCAACTTCTTGGCTTCTAATTCTGTGAGAAATAAGAAATTAGTTCCAGTTACCTGAAACCTTGCTTCCAACCGCTCTAATGAAAATGTAGTTGAGAAATAACTGGAAACACAATTTTTGCACTAACAGTTATTAGAATGCCAAATTGCACCCATTATAGAGTCTCCTAGACAGTGAAAGTAAACAGTATTTATGTGAAGTACAACTCTTACCACCTCTCTCGGGTGGGAACTTGAGTTCTTTGTCATGCATAAGGCAAGACTAGAAGGCTACTTTCTATCATAATATCTTAATTTTAAAATCATTTTCTTTTGAAATCATAAAATAATTTTTATAGAGCTTCAGATTGTGTGCTTTAAGAACTTGAAAAATTTCAAGAAAGCAGAATCACAGTCTCCTTCATACTTTAGCCAAATGCATTTTGGTGTAGGATTCTTAATGAAGGCAGGGTAGGAAAAGAGGAAGATGCTTAGGAATTATGAAGAGCCACAAGTTCCCTGCCCCAGTCAACACGTCTGAGGAATCCTGCCTTAGACCCTGCAATAGCATCCTGCAGACACGAAGTAGACCCCTCCCAGCTCTGGGCTGAATAAACCGATAGTGTCTTCACCCTTAAGGCCAAGTAGGATCACACTGTTTATCTTAAGCTGTCCCTAGAACTGTTTGAATTCATTAAAGGTCTGCCTTTGGCTTTGGTTTGGCCAAGATACCTGGATCTTCTCACTGAAAAGTGTATCCACAGCTAACACGTTGTCTCATGTCTGTAGTCCCAGCTACTTGTGAGGCTTAGGTAGAAGGGTGGCTTAAGCTCAAGAGATTGAGGCTGCTGTGAGCTATGATCCACCACAACTGCACTCCAGCTTGGGTGACAGAGTGAGACCCTGTGTTTAAAAAACAAAACAAAACAAAACAAAACACCAGAAGAAGAAGTCTATCACTAAATGTGCTGGAATAAAACCAAGTTTGGTGCTTTTCCCAGACTTCAAAAATGGAGACTTCAAGGAAGACAAATCTCGAAGAATCATAATTGTGAAACTGTAGATGTCAGAAACCACAGAAGGATGTTACAGAAAGCCAGCAATTTAAAGAGTGAAAAGTAAAGATTTTAAACGCAGTAGGAGACCATTTTGATCTTCCTTATCAGTCCTATGTGTGAGAATATGAGGGCTGTATTCGGCAGGAGTCTTATGGAGGAGGAATAGCTAAGTTGTTTCTACTCAAATCTCTGAATCTTAAATTCCATTACAAAATACATATTCTGATTGGCAATAACATTCTGTTAATGAAAACCAAAACAAGGGTCCTAAAAGGGAGTATGCCAAGGTACCCACTAAGTCAGGTAGTTGTTCAGTGGTATGAGCCTAATATGCCAGGCGGGGTATAAATCAGTGGGTTCTTGTCAAATAACACATCTGTTGCTGGGAACAAATGGAAAAAGTAGGATGTATTCTTGGTTGATTGAGAAAAAGAAGTACCTAATACTTTTTTCCTTAGTTCACATCATGACTCACTAAATCATGAAATGAATTATATCACAGCACAAATACATTGCCACTAGGATGTGTACAAAGTAAAATTAGTATAATCAACTCTGAACTGTCGTGCTAATGAAAGCAAACAGTGATGCAGATATTCCCAAAGAGTGCAAAATCAGAAAATCATTTATGTTTGGTGATAGCAGATACTGTATTACTTGGGAGGCATCAGGTTTACCTTTGTGTTTTACTTGTGGAAATGTGAAAACTAGTGTGTAGTCCTTACATGATGGGGGAGACAACTGGGGTAGAGGAATGAATCAATCTGGAATGGAGAATTTCTGTAGATTCACTTCAGGTGGTAAATTTAGAGTTGACTAATCATTGAATTATAAAGGGGAATGGACATAAACTCATTTTTTGGAAGGGGAAACTGCAACTGAGATAAATTTACCTCACTCAGGACACACAACTAAAGGTCTCAGCCTCTCATATGTTTCTGAGTTCTTTTCTCACTCGGTTGCACTACTTGCCCCATGCACCTGCACACTAGTATTTATTACAGTGGATGAATATAAATGAGCTCACAAAGGCTCTGATAAATCCCTGCATGAGAGACCTTCCACACATTGTTTAGAGAAATTAAAATGCTTTGAAGATTGCGACTGACATCAAAGAAGCTTATCCTTTTAAAATGTGTCCTCAGGGAGCTGGGCCAGAGAAAGAACCAGATTTGATGCTAATGTTTTTGGGTGCTCCCGGTGCAGGACAGGTGAGTGTGTGGACTCTAAAATCAGATCTGGGGGAAGGGTGTGGGGGAGGTGGGGATGGTTAATGGGTACAAAAAAAATAGAAATAATGATTAAGACCTACTATTTGATAGAATAAAGGGTGACTATAGTCAGTAATTTAATTATACATATTAAAATACCTAAAAGATTGTAATTGGATTGTTTGTAACACAAGGGATAAATGCTTTAGGGGATGGATACTCTATTCATCATGCTGTAATTATGTTACATTGCATTCCTGAATCAAAACATCTCATGTACCCCATAAATATGTACATCTATCTACTACATCTCCATAAAAATTAAAAATGAAAAAAAAATCAGAACTGGGTTGGAATTCTGCCTTGACCACATTTTTTTCCTATAGTTCCTTCCTCTGCTAGCTTAAGCAAGTCTCATAATCTTTCTGAGGTTCACTTGCCTTATTGTAAAATGAAGACAATAATTATACCTGCCTCATAGGATTATTGAGATGACAAAATGAGATAATGTAGGTAATAAACTACATGTTACATAAGTAATATATGCTTGACATACAGTAAGGGCTCAGTAAATGATATTTATGATCATTACAATAACAATTATAACTACATACATTTCATTTTTCAATAGTTTGTGTTGAGCAAGTCCATATTATATCACATTTCCTTAAAGTTCAGTGTCTATGTTGCATTTTTTTTTTTTTTTTTTTTTTTTTTTTTTTTTGAGACATAGTCTCACTCTGTCATCCAGGCTGGAGTGCAGTGGCATGATCTTAGCTCACCGTAACCACCGCCTCCCAAGTTCAAGTGATTCCCCTGCTTCAGCCTCCCAAGTAGCTGGGACTAAGGCGCGCGTCACCATGCCCAGCTAATTTTTGCATTTTTAGTAGAGACAGGGTTTTGCCATGTTGGCCAGGCTGGTCTCGAACTCCTGACCTCAGGTGATCCACCCACCTTGGCCTCCCAAAATGCTGGGATTATAGGCATCTAATTTGCTGTTTCTACTTAGCACATCCTGAAGAAAAATCTGTTTTTTATCTTGTCTTCTCTGTTCAATTATTGCCAGACAGGGACTCTCATGATAAAAACAAGTTTAAAATTTCCATTTACTTTAAATAGTGAGTCATAAAATTAGTCATTTATAGTTTATGAGGCTATAATGTTCTTGGGTGGTTCTAAGGTAAAAGTCTAAAAACAGAGTTTGATGAAGAACAAAAAGATTCTACAAAATACAATTCTATTTTCTAGAAAAGGGAAAGGATACACCTGCAGTGGATGTTTTGCCCTTGGCATAATCTCTGCTTTCAAATCCTAGTTTATGCTGTCATCGCCATGGACAGTATGTCCCCATTCTGGCTCCACCATCTCCAACTTGGGCTACTATAATAAGCAGTTAGCAACTGATCTCCATGGCTACATTCTTTCACAAAACTCCATTTTTTTTGCCACAAGGCTCACTTTTTGAAAATGTAAACATTAGGGTCACAAATTCTTGATCTGACACATATGCCCTTTCTGATCTGACGCCTAAGTCTATTTCTAGAATATCTCTCCACTATTTTCCATTGAAAGAAATTTTTACCAACACTGAACTCCTTCAGCACACTTTATACTTTCATGCTTTGTGTCTTTACTCAGGCTATTGGCCTCTGACTAGGAAGTTCTTTCCCATTTGCCTTGCAAAAATTCCACAATATCTTTTCTAAAACGAAATATAATTATATTCTCTTGTGCGTATGCTAGATGTCAGGGTCTGTTTGAACATAGAAAATAATTAAATCTTTACTACATGTAACATAGGTAAACATGTTTATAACAACATATAAACTAATTTCATCTTTACTACAATCCTATGAGGTAGTATTATCATCTCTACTGATGAAAGAGAAAAGTGAGGCATATAGAGGTTAATGTGTACAAAGTGACACTGATGGTAAGTGGAAGCTGCTTCTGATCAGTCAGAACAAATTCTGCTGTCTTTTCTAGTGTAGACTCTTGTTTATACTGCCATTTTGCTACTTGCTCAGTCTGGTGTGTGACAAGCTCCTTATCTCATTTGCCCTTCAGTCCTCACTGCCCAGCACTGTACTTTACATTTAGTCTGTGCTTAACTAATGTTTACTAACTGCATGAACCCAAATAAGAAAACTGCAGCTACATTTTCTACAGATTTTCCTAACACGGTGTATGCTATTGTATCTTTAGTTGGTTGCCAAAAGGGGTTGAGTGTCACCTGAATAGAAAGGAAAGTAGATAGATGAAAGGACAGAAATGGTTTCTGAGCTGGTATACTTTTGTTAAAGCACATTCTTCAACCTGCAGCAATAGCCAAAGGCCTTACACACTCCTAAATTGAAAACATAAAGCATAGCTTTTTAAAGTCCCAAACCTTTTTAAACAAACTTCCTTTTTTCATTTGTATATACCACGTTTTATTTTAAGCCATACGTATTAGGGAGAGTTAAGAGTCTCTTGGAAAAGCTTAGTTCAGTTTTGACAGTAACTCTTCGACAAAGACTCTTCACTGCATCATTACTCCAGGGTGTTCCTCCTGCAGCTGTCACAGGGAAGCCAGTGATATGTGGCATTTCACGCCCCCCCTTGGAGATCACTTATCCTGGACAACATTTTAGGTGGAGAGTCTCCACATTATCATGTAAAAATCTTCAGACATTTTCAGAGACAGCATCTCAACATCTACACAGGCTTCAAGAAAGATACGCAGCAATGAACAATTGAGTCCTTATTTCAAAGAAGAAAAAGTGAACAATGAGAACTTTAACTCATCATAGTATCACTTTCCTCACTTCCAAATTAATATTTATTGAGCATGGTGTTGCAGACACAAAAAGAATAAAACTGCCCCTTGCTCTTCAGAAAGCTCACATTCTAGCTGGTCAGGAGGTCAAATAACCATTTGACTTAAAAACCATTTGTTTTTGTAACTATCCTGTCCAGTACTCTAGAAAGGTGACGGCCCTGAGGAAAGAAGGAAGTATTCTGCCTAGATGTGGGCATAGCAGGGAGAGTTTGTGGAGGAGGTGCCATTTCTGAGCACCAAGGAAACGCCGGATTTGGCTCAGTGGAGGGGTACTGAGGAGGTGAGATGGGAACTGGAATTATAGGTAGAAGAAAACGTACGCAGAAGCATAAAGGCAAGAAGAGAAGCTTAAAATGTTCTTATATTAGAGCGCAAGGTGCTAAAAGATATAAAAGGAGAAGAAAGAATGGAAGAGAAATAATAAAAAGATTTTACCCTACCTTATATAAGAAAGGCAGAGCCTACAGATGTGAATTTCATACAAGGATGTTGAAGAGGTTTCTAGGAATTAAATACAATTAAGTAATTTATTAAAAAGTCAGAATATGTTGTTTTATAGCATCTTATTTCACCTAAAAATGCAGAAGATCGATCATCTTAGAAAAAACAAGCTTAAATGAATCCTTCTGTATACCTGGAGTGTTGAGTTCTTTTTATTTTGACATTAATTTTCAAAATAAATACTTACTGAGAACCTGTTATTTACCAAGTAATTTCTTAGAATCAATCTTAAGAAATTGAGAAAATGCAAAATTGAAAAAAGTTCCAAATGAAACAAAATGATTAATATCATTATTAATATAGAATGATAGCTATTTTGGCCAGGCACGGTGGCTCACACCTGTCATCTCAGAACTTTGGGAGGCTGAGGAAGGCGGATCACGAGGTCAACAGATCGAGACCATCCTGGCCAACATGGTGAAACTCACACTCTACTAAAAATAAAAAAATTAGCTGGGCGTAGTGGCGTGTGCCTGTAGTCCCAGGTACTCAAGAGGCTGAGGCAGGAGAATTGCTTGAATTCGGGAAGTGGAGGTTGCAGTGAGCCAAGATTCCGTCACTGCACTCTAGCCTGGTGACAGAGTGAGACTCCATCTCAAAAAAAAAAAAAAAAAAAAAAAAAAATTTTAAGTATTTTTTTAAGGAAATTTTGAAATTTAAAAAAAAAAAAAAAAAAAAAAGAATTATAGCTATTTTTCTGTACTAATTTGACAAGTTAAAAAAAAAGACTTCATTAGGCACCAACGAATGTTATATTTATCAGAAAGCAAATTTACCTTGGAAATCGGGAAAGCACATTTGATTGTAAGAACAATCAGACATTGAAAATCTTGCTGAATAGGGTTGCTGAGAGGCAATGACATGAAACCTAACAGAGCTGCTCACATTGAGAATCCTGTGTTTCCATAGGAGGGCTATGAATAAGCATCTCAAGAGATCTGAGGAAGCTGAGATGAAGAAATCATCTTCCAAGAACACGATCTCTTCTGTTAGATGGGGCTTTGCTTTCTCATGCAGACTTAATTTTATAAAATACATTTCCTTTAAGGATGTGAAGACGTAAGGAAAAAAACATAGAACAAAGAAACCAAGAAGAAGTTGCTTATTCTGTAATATTGTACATTCAGTTGATCACAGGTACACAGAGGGGAGTCACGCTTATTATTGTCAACCCAGGAGTTTTAAAAACCCTTAAACAAGTAGCTCAGCTGAGTGTACAGCAAAGCTCACCCAAGCTGAATGTCTAGTCAGAGCAACAGTCTACTTTCCAGAATGCCACCTGGATTGGAGATTGAAAATAAAATTCCTAGGATATGCCAAGGCTCATTTCCTAAAAATGATGATGACATTACAGTTATGTCAGTTTTCAAAATGGGAACAACTTTAAAAAAATCCCCAAATGTGTTGAATTTATCTTAAATGAAACTAAATTTGGACTCTACATAATGTGACTTTATTCAGTTATTTACCCAGCATTCAAGACAGCATCACTATATCTTAATTCCTTGTGAGGGGAGGGAGGATATTTTCCTCATGAAGGAAAATTATTGTAAGAATTAAATTATATAATGTAAGAAAATAATTGGCATGGTACCTGGTACAAAACTGAGGATTCATTAAATTCTTTTAAAAAGCCCTAACATTTACGTTTCTGGTTAAGAGCTGTATTTTTGGTTAAGATCTTATTTCCAATATTTAACGTATGAAATAATGGCTGATGCACCACAAAGAGGTAAAAAATAAAAATGTTGGCCTTGATTTCTTAAGTGTTACACAGCGCTCATTAAATTAAAAAATCCTGACTCAGTATACCTCAATGACCACCTGGTAATTCATTCTAAAAGAAAGCAGCATCCATTTAGGCTCAAATTCACAACCTAACACCTTAGTGACCAGCAGTTTCCTAAATGTGATATTCTGATGAACTTTCAGGTCCTTTAGGAATTACTGCCATCCTCAATCAGCTGTCCTTTAATCTATCCTAGAATTCGGTCTCATTTGATTATTAGCAGTTTGAGCTTAAGTGAGTTTAGGAAATTGCATGTTGACACAGATAAAATGTATACGTTTTGCATTCAAATGCTTTAATACAAAAGAGATTGGATCACAAATTTTATTAAAAGATGTTTTAGAAATGAAAAAAGTGATTTTGGCTTTTACTCCATATTAAAGAGTTTTAGAAAAGAGTGAAGTAACTCGGGGGGAAAGGGTGGGAAGGGAGTGAGGAATAAAAGACTACAAATTGGGTGCAGTGTGTACTGCTTGGGTAATGGGCGTACCAAAATCTCACAAATCACCACTAAAGAACTTACTCATGTAATCAAATACCACCTGTTCCCCAAAAACCTATGGAAATAAAAAATTAAAAAAAAATAAAATAAAAAAAGAAAAGATTGAAGCATAAGGGAATAGGTTTGTTGTTGATTGCTATTCTCTATGAGCCATAGATATTTATCAGCTGAAACGAATTTACCAATGCAACCATGAATACACCAAACTTATTATTATTTTGAAGTCATGCTGAAATATTGTCTAAATCCTACGCAAACCACTTTTTCAGAAAGAAAAAAAAACATTAATTTTAGGGTAATTATAGTTAAGTCATTTTAGCTCTGCCCAAATAACATTATTCAGGGAGAGGACTACCAGGGTCTCAGCATAATACACGTCACATTTTTAGATGTATTATTCAATTGTTTACTCAGCATTCAGGACAATGATTATCTATGATCTATCCAATACAGGAATATCAAGTCTTTAAAACTTTCTTTAACCTTTGCTCTAGCCAATGAAAAAGAATATTCTTATTTCTGAAAGAGGAGACACTGGATTATTCTCACCATTTGCCACATGTACATATTTACTTCATCAATTTTTCTTTCATAACATGCATATATTAATCATTTGTTTTCCCCACATATAAGCTAATAATAATTATAATACCTTTAATTTTATATGTATTCTCAAATTGATTTTAGATTCCACAGTCACCTCTTTGATGTATATTTTAAAATATTCCTAACCAATATACTTTTTGAATATTGAATACATAGATGTTTAAGTCAACTTTATAGATAAAGAAACTCAGATGTTGAGGAACTAAGTGACTGAGAGTACTAAATATGAATTATCAAAATATAAAATGGTAGCCGGGCACAGTGGCTCACACTTATAATCCCAGCACTTTGGGAGGCAAAGGTGGGTGGATCACCTGAGGTTTGAGACCAGCCTGGCCAACATGGTGAAACCCCGTCTCTGCTAAAAACACAAAAATTAGCTGGGCCTCGTGATGCATGCCTATAGTCCCAGCTACTCAGGAGGCTGAGGCAGGAGAATTGCTTGAATCTGGGAGGCGGAGGTTGCAGTGACCCAGGATCCTGCCCCTGTATTCCAGCCTGGGTGACAAAGTGAAACCCTGTCTCCAAAAAAAAAAAAAGGCAGTAAAAAGTCATCTTCTAGTGACAGCTCATAATAAGCAGTTGCATACATATATCAGCTAATTGTAGTTAATTCAACATGAAGATATTTTTGTTCATATGACAATAAAAAATAGTTTAACTTTTTAACTTTAACCTCTTCCTCTACTTTAGCCTGTAAATAGCTACATCTTTTAAAATACTTTTTTATAATCCTACTTTGTATTTATTTGTTAATATATCTACATTCCTCAATAGAAGAAGCTCTTTAAGGAAATTTCAATGTTACTCCTTGTTGCAGGATTTTTAGTACACAGCTGTTCAATAAATGCTTTTAGCACAAATAAATAAAATGCTGATTTGTCATACTATGTGAGCTTGATTCTTTAGGACAGGGGCGTATATTTAGTTTAGTCTGACAGACCAAAGTGCTTAAAACATGACAGTTTATAGTCATGAAATACCATGTCTCTGTTCACAATGGACTGTGAATTTACACACTCCATTGTACAAGCATGTAAAAACAACTTTACAAGCATGTAAAAATGGGCCTCCTCTCTGGCCAAAGTTTATTACCTCTGTCTTTGATTCCTGCCACCTTAGAAAGGAGCTAACCCATGTTTATGATTACACCAGTTGGAAGAAATATGGGGGCCTGCATTTTATTCAGTGCCCTGCCACCTTGGTTTCTGGTTTGCTTTTCAAAGCCTTCTGTGAGGAGTAAGCAAATAGCAGCATTTGTCATGCAACTTAAATGAGCATGCACTAATCAATAAGAGCAATCAATAAGAATGCTAAAATAAATAAATGAATGACTAAATAGATAAAAAGTAAACTCTGCAATCAGAGTGTGATGCTACCATAATGAATAAGCATTATCACGTATCACCCCTGTCTGCTATCATCAGCAGCTTTCAAAACTAATTGTCATATTGAACAAAGGGCACTAGATTTCATAAGGCAGTCAGTGCTATTTCTCTGCATTTTTTCCCCTTTAGTAACAATTGACAGTAAGAGCCTGGCCTTGGGGAATCAACAGAAGTGACCCATGACTTGCAGTTTGGTAGGTTTCAGCTAACCATCAGATCACTTCCACAATCCCCACAGACTGCTGTCCATCTCCAGCTCAGCCAGCCATTGTGGTTACGCTTGGTGGTGAAGACAGACAAGAAAAAGGTTTCATAGACAGCTAGAGGCAAGACCCAAAGCCAGACTCTCATTAAGATTTTTTTCCTTGTCAAAATAGAAATAATTTCATTGCTTTTTCTTTCTTATTATGTGTACATATGCACCATGAAACAATTTCAGAAAACAGAATGCTATAAGAAAGAAGGCAGAAATTATGCATAGCCCCACCACCCACTGTGTTAACTATCCTTTTGGACTTTAGAACATATTGCACACTCATATTACAGAGCACAACAGAAAGAAAAGTGGAATGCAAGTAAAAAACATCTCCTTTTTCCTTACAGTTAAAGAAATCAACCAAACAAAAATCTTATGGAAAAATGAAATCAAAACAGGAACAAAATCTAACCACAATGACAAGTATCACCAGCAATCTAGGAAATACACAGAACAGAGAAAGCTTTCAAAGGAGAGAGAAAAGACAGTGATCAAATCAGGCTGTCTCAAAAAACGATGGCACTGAAAAGCGTGTCAGAGGCAAGAGCTCTGAGAAAGAACAAAGAGAGATACAGAGAAAACAGAGTGAGTAGGCAGCAGAAAGAAAGAGGAAAGAAAAGACAGAGCACAAGGGGGAAGCAGGCGGGGTGGCAAAAGGTTTTTGTCACAAGGAGAAACCAACATAATGAGAATGGAGATGCCCCCATATTTCATCCTCAAAACCGCCAGTAGAAGCTTGGGGACTGCCAAATTCCTTTTGAAACAATTTTCATTGAACACCAAAACATCTTTTGATGGTACAAATGAAGGAAAAAGACTTCATTTGTTAATATCCCTAACTCCCAAAAGGTAAGTCACTCAACATTGTAAGAGAATACAAAAGCAGGCTGGGCGTGGTGGCTCACGCCTGTAATCCCAGCACTCTTGGGAAGTCGAGGTGGGAGGATCACTGAAGCCCAGAAGTTCAAGACCAGCCTAGGCAACATCTCCACAAAAAAATTTTAAAATTAGCTGGGCATGGTGGCACACGCCTATATTTCCAGGTATTTGGATGGCTAAGGAGGGAGGATCCCTTGAGCCCAGGAGGTCAAGGTTGCAGTGAGCCGTGACTGTGCCACTGCATTCTAACCTGGGCAACAGAGTGAGATTCTGTCTCAAAAAAAAAAAAAAAAAAAAAAAAAAAAAAAAAAGGCAGTAAAGGCAACTTAGCTACATATTTCAGTCACAATTTTTCAGTGCATAAAATAAAACTTTTTTTTTGCCCAAACAAGTGGAAAACTTACGTGCACACAAAAACCTACACACAGATATTTATAGCAACTCTATCCATAACTGACAAAACTTGGAAATGACCAAGATGTCCTTCAGTAGATGAATGGATAAATAAACTGTGGTACAATTCAGACAATGGAACATTATTCGGCACTAAAAACAAATGAGCTATCAAGATATGCAACGTCATGGAAGAACTTTAAATGGGTGTAATAAGTAAGAACTTTAAAGGAGTGTAATATTAGTAAGTAATAGAATCTAGTCTGGAAAGGATTCATACTGTATGATTCCAAGTATACGACATTCTAGAAAAGGCAAAACAATGAGATAGTAAAAAGATCTTTGGTTGTCAGGGATTACGGGAGAGAGAGGGACGAATAGACAGAGCAGAGGAGACATTTAGGACAGTGAAACTATTCTGCATTATAATGGTGGATACATGTCCTTATACATTTGTATAAACCTATCGAATGTATAACACCAAGAGTGATGTCTAATGTAAGTTGTGGACTCTGGGGGATAATGATGTGTCAGTGCAGGTTCATCAGTTGCTACAAATGTACCACTCTTGTTGGGGGGATGTTAATAATGCGGGAGACAGTGTATGTGGGGACAGGGGTGTATTAAGTCTTCAAAACTTCAGACTTCACAAATAAAAAACAAATAAAGCATTTTAAAAGAGAATCGGCTTCTTGTTCTATTCCCATGTTCCATTTCATTTGTAGCTCTTTCTATATAGAGGAGAACCAGGATGAAAGAGATTTCTGGTAAAAATTCATTTTATAGGATATTTTGTGTATATGTGTGCATGTGTATGAGAGAGACAGAGGAACTCACAGATAGAAAGAAAGAATGATGATTTGTGGTAGATTTGCATCTATGAAATGAAGAGCGACAAAATTCAGGTGGATTTGTCTTGAATTTTATTTTTAATCAAAATTCAATTTTCAGCTACCTTTGATTTAAAATAAAATAAAATTATCAAATTTTAATTCTGGAGCTCTTCACCCACTTTAGGGCAGAGGAGATAAAGCATCTGAGACTGTTGGAAGTGAGCTGGCTTCCCAAACTTAACTAGTTAGTGGCAAAGTTGAGGCAAGCATACCCATTGTTCACCTGCTTTTGTTTCTGGGGTTCTCTAAGCAGCAGCAGCCACAGGTGACCCAGAACCTGCATCTGTGATGCAGAGATGAGCATCACAGAAATCTGTCTGTCCTCTCCCTTAAACTCTCAGCTAAAATAATACTTTCCTTAAAAGGTCTTTGAGTTCAGGGTAGAGGGCATGCTTCATTCTACCAAGTGGCTTTACAAGATTTCTATAAGCAGGAGGCTCAGAAAACATTACTTTGTAAGTATGAAATCAGCTTCAGGCAGAACCAAGTGGCAAGAAGACTTTTTAGTACTATCTTCAAGTGCTTATGAAATTGACATTTTCATCAAAAAGTATTTGTTAAGGACCTGAGAACTCTGAAAACCTGAGATACACTGAGAACTCTGCACAGAGATATGAAAAAACAGCCCTGAGGGGCTTCCAATATTGCCAATCCCATTGGCCAGCCAGAACTATACATAAAAGGTAAGAAGCAGCCAAACCAGCCTGTACAAGTACAAGATACAGGGCAAGAAAAATAAATGCTTGAGGAATTCATAGGAGGGAGGGATAAATGGGGCTGTCAGAGAGAGTTGCATGGAAAAAGTCAACTCTTAAGCTATGCCTTAAATGATTTATATGACAAGAGTAGAAAAGGAATGACATTTCAACTGGGAAACAGGGTCAGCAAATATGCAAAGCTCAGAATGTGTATCTGGAGATAATGAGCAGACCAATTTGGTTAGGCTAGAGAACATCTGTAGCGACTAGTTGGCAACAAACTTAGAAAAATTGCTGGACAAAATTCTTTGAAGGACAAGAATGCCAGATAAAAGAAACTAAAGGCAATGAAGAACCATCAGAGTTTTGTGGGTAGGTGAATGGAATGTCAAAGTGATTTAGGAAGATTAATCTGGTGGAAGTACAAAATGCAGATTGAAGGGCAAAAGATGGAAAGCAGTGAGAATAGATGGAGACTATTTTTAGAGTCTAGACATGAGACAATGAGAGCCTAGAGATAGAAATAAAGCATATAAACAAAGAATATTTTGAAGTAAGTGACTGTGGACTTGGTAACTCAATTAAATTTCGGTTAGGAAAGACGAGTCAAATTTAAACAGATTGAATTTCACATAGAAAATGCCTAAAGGCCAATCTAGTTTTAGAGACCAATGTTTAGAAGTGATATCAGAGATGGAGACAAGATGTAGCAGTGATGGTTGACTTACGGAAGTGAATGAGTCCTCTTGGGGAGAGAATGTTTCATTTGCACTGAACATATATTAATAAAAGGAATGGTAGAAAAATAAAGACCAGTATCATGGCTTTTTGGAAGCATGGTAGCAAGTGATTGAGTTTGCCAATTTCTACCTGTATTTACTTGAACTGTCTGTTTTCTGAGGCTTCCTAATGATCCAAGACTGATGACAGTGGCCAAGAGTCATTCACAGTTGAGCTCATAGTCTATCACTCTGTAAGTGAAACCTGAGCAGTTGGAAACCCTGGTGACTTGGCCAATGTCTTCCAGTGCTCAAGAGTCTTAAAACTCTATTCTGAAGAATGTGTTGAACATATATTGAAGTCCCCTATACTGTTTTCAATATGATGTATGTGATGATTTCTCTAAATGAGGGAAAAAGAAAAGTCTGAATGATTATCTAAATGTGCAATAAAATGTCAGTGGAGGAAAAGTGATACTAGCTGGAATTATTCTCAATATTATAATGTAGATATAAAATAATTCCTAATAATAATAGTAAATACTAGAACCATATGCCATGCCCAGGCTAAGAAATTTATAAATTTCTAGTTTAATTCTAAAAAAGTATAGATACTAGTTTATACATGAGAAAACTGAAGCACAGAGAGTTTACACTTGACCAAGATCATAGAGATAGGAAATGGCGGACCGTTATGTACGATAATCTATGACAAGAAACCAACATCTACTCCATTCATTGTCATCAATCAATCAAACCTCTAACTTGAGAATTCAGTATAACAATTCTATTGTTAAAAACAAAACACAGATGAGTCAAGTACATACATACATACACACACACACACAAATATATACGCAAAGATTAGTAGGAGACGAAGGACTAATTGTTATTTTTAACTAAAATATGACACAATCCAAGAAACCTTTTTATAAAGCTACTCTTAGTAAGGACTCAAACTTCCAGTTCATTTAACAAAAAGGCATTATAAAGTTAAGGTTCTTCATAGGACTGACGGTTACATTTCAAAACTCATATTATACGAGATGGACCTCGGCATCACTAATGTCTCCACATATACAATTTCTAGCAAAACATAGCCCATTTACGACAAGTGCAGAAATGTTGTTAAACTTAATTAGATCTAATTGTCACACTTTCATTAGCTATTAGCATTATGTAAAGATAAACTAATGCATAATGAGTTCTTTCATTGTCACATAATTATAATTTTAACGATTACATTATGACCATTATAATACAGTGCATATTTTCAATTTTCCCATTAGTGGGCAATTATTTATAAGGTTTTCTATTACAATCTGTCCATAGAGACCAAGTTATTAATGCCTCCATTTTCCTATAATGATGACCACAGTGTTAAAATCAATATGATGGCCACAGGGAGAACTGCAAAATAACGTGGAAAGAACAACAAAACTACAACCATGAAGTAGGCTCATTCAGCACATGCCTGAGGAAATTTTAAGATGAAGAAAAATAACATATTAATATTCTGCCAAGAAGTTCTAGTTTACAAGGTTTTCTCAAGTATAATTTTTCTCATTTTTTGTGACCTTAAGTCCCCAACTCTTTCCTAAGACAGTTTCCATGATATAAAATATTCAAAAGCCTAGCCTTTGAAAAATGTCTTAAAGAGTTTTCACCATCCAGAGAATTAGATTAAAATCCCACAAAGTCATTTCTGGGAAGTTTTTTGAATTGTTCAATTTCAGGGTTGTATGTCAGGAAGTAAGATGCTGACGAACTGTATGATTCATCCTCAAAGATGATGAAGAGTGGGAGAAATTTATTATAACAAAGGAAAAGGGCAGTGTGATTGGATAGTGATTATGGCAACAAGGGGTTGGGTGTAGGTCCTGAAAATAATAACAATAATAATAGTAACAACATCTAATAGAGTATTTGCTTTTGTCCACTAACTCTGATAATAAACAGATCTCCTCACTGTTCTTTGTATGAACACTGAGACTATTTGGTGGACTTAGAGAGATGTCCAGAATTATTCAAAGACATTTAGGAATGTGGCTTACTATACACACCTGGCCTTAGTTGGTTGCATTACGTGGTTCTGAGGTCTCACATGGAGACAAGACAGGCCCTTAGGGGCTTTTTTTGTAGCCCTGTGAAACTATATATTTGTCTCCCCCAACTGCAATGGGGTTGTCTCAGTTATCTCTGAATTCCTGGCAACTTGCACTGTAAAAATTTTGTGGCAGAAATTAATGAACTAGTCAGATTTAAGCCCAAAAGTTCAAAGTAGCTCGTATCATCCAACTTGATGGTAAAACTAACCTGATTTTAATATTGACCAGTATCCCTACCCGAGAAAAACTGTTGGTCCAGGTTCTCAATAGATATGTACTCATATAGTTTGGAGATATGATTAATTTTTTGTTTTTTCCATGGAGGAGAATCAAGAATCCTTGGACTTATTGTGTCATAGGTTCTCCAGGCATAGGAATGTGTAAGACACACTTGGGGAACTCTCTAAACGCAGAGCCATTCCCAGAAGTTCTGAATCCACAGGGCTGAGAGGCTATCTTTCTAGTGGAACCCTCCAGAAGATTCTGAAGCAGATGGTCCCCAGAGCACATTTGAGAAATATTGAATCTGGTGCTCAACTCAATGATGGCAGTCCTTGTGAGCCAGTAAACATTACACTAGCCTAGGATTCAGAAGACCCCCCGAATGAAGTTTCATCACAAGAGGTAGGACCTTGAGAAAGTCACTTGATTTGCCCTGGTCTTAGGTTTCCTTACCCATTAAACAAGTGTGTTGTGCTCACTTCTGAGTTTCCCTGCTGAGATCTCTGTACCACTAAGGAGACCATGAAGTCGGCAACAGAGATTCTTGAGCTATGTATGAAATTCCAAAAAGCCAAACAGTAACCATTTGTTTACCCAATACAAAATCTTATTTGAAACATCTACTTTTTTGGATTAAATTACATCACCTCAATGTTCCCCTGGTTATCAGAATCTCTCATGAAAGTTAAACATTCAGGTGCCACATAGCGATGTTTCAGTCAGAGATGATTCGCATGTATGACCATGATCTCATAGGATTATAAATGGAGCTGAAAAATTCCTATAGCCTACTGATGTCATAACTGTCATAGCATCACAGTACAACGCATTACTCATGTGTTTGTGGTGATGCTGGTTTAGGTAAACCTACTGCACGTTCAGCTATATAAAAGTATAACACATACAATTATGTACAGTACATAATACTTGACAATGATAATAAACAACTATGTTACTGGGCTTATGTATTTACTTTACCTTTCATCATTATTTTATTTATTTATTTTTATTATACTTTAAGTTTTAGGGTACATATGCACAACGTGCAGGTTTGTTACATATGTATACGTGTGCCATGTTGGTGTGCTGCACCCATTAACTCATCATTTACATTAGGTATATCTCCTAATGCTAGCCCTCCCCCCTTCCCCCACCCCACATTAGGCCCCAGTGTGTGATGTTCCCCTTCCTGTGTCCAAGTGATCTCATTGTTCAATTCCCACCTATGAGTGAGAACATGTGGTGTTTCGTTTTCTGTTCTTGTGATAGTTTGCTGAGAATGATGGTTTCCAGTTGCATCCATGTCCCTACAAAAGGACACAAACTCATCCTTTTTTATGGCTGCATAGTATTCCACGGTGTATATGAGCCACATTTTCTTAATCCAGTTTGTCACTGATGGACATTTGGGTTGATTCCAAGTCTTTGCTATTGTGAATAGTGTCGCAATAAACATACGTGTGCATGTGTCATTATAGCAGCATGATTTATATTCCTTTGGGTATATACCCAGTAGTGGGATGGCTGGGTCATATGGTACATCTAGTTCTAGATCCTTGAGGAATTGCCATACTGTTTTCCATAATGGTTGAACTAGTTTACAATCCCACCAACAGTGTAAAAGTGTTCCTATTTCTCCACATCCTCTCCA